>NC_092877.1:21998921-22048921 GCF_028372415.1 Notamacropus eugenii | reverse complement strand
TGCCTAGGGGAGGGGAAGGACTCATTATTTTAGGTGAATGGGTTCCTTCAGTGTGGGGGTCATACCAGGAAGGGTCTTTTCCTGACAAAACCTTTGAGTGCCCTTCACCCATGTTGGAGACTCTGTTGAACATTATTCTAGGGTGTGTGAAACATGAAGCAGGAGACTGCAAGTCATTTTTAAAGAAGTTGGAGCCTTGGGGAGGTAGCATGAGTAGAGTGTCGAATTTACATTAGAAAGACCTGGGTTCAAATTTCATCTGCAACATTTCTTACCTTGGGGCTGTAAGTCAATTAACCTTTCTAAAGGGCTAAGACCAGATGGTGTCTGGGGTATACAATAACAGTAAATCCATGCTTAATCATGAGCACATATTGGTCTTTTAGAAAAGTCAAGCATGAACAAGCATCTATTAATGCCTTCTCTGGACCAGGCACTATGTTGGATTAGAGACTATAAACAAGTTAGAATAATGGATTAGAAAAGGATCCTGGAAGTTCATTGCACCAGACTGAGATGTGAATGATCTCTGTATCCATTACTTTGGATGTAATGATCCAAGTGGGTAACGTTGCTGTATCTTGTTAATTCTACTAACACAACTTTTCTCACTCCTATCCCATTTCTGCAGCATGAGAGCGACCACCTAATTCACATTCTCCTTACCTCCCCCTGGACTATCATGGTAACATCCCTGTTTCCAATCTGCCTTCTTTTCTAATTCCTCCTCCAAGTAGCAATCCAAATAATTGTCCTAAGACACAAGGATGACTGGATCATTTCCCTACTAGAGAATTTTTGGTGACTCCCTCATGCCTCTAGACCACAAGCATCCATTCCTCAGACTGATGTTTGCAAAGTCCTTCGGCAACCTGGCTTTGGACTCTATTTTCCAGATTACCTCCACATGGATTTTGTTTATTGTTGGTTGTCTATGTGTTTGATCCCTCTAATAGAATGTGACTTATTCCATAACAGGCATAGTTTTATTTTAAATTTGTATCCTCAGAGTCAAGCATAATGCTGTACACTTAGTAGGTCTGTTATCAAATGAGTTGTTAAATTGAATTTAACTGAAAGCACAATAATGTTCTTAATTGTCCAAAGGGACTGGAGAAAAACCAATAAAAAGTTAATGTTTGGGAAAAGAGGGAAGGAGAACAAAGAAAGGAAGAAATGACTCATCTTCTAGGGATTTTATTGTTCATATTCATAAACAGAGACAAATCTGGATCTATTTCATTTCAGCAGTACCTAAGAAGCTTAAAAGTCTCAGTTTCCCTGAAAACTTCATACAAAGGGAAGATCCCCCTGGAATGCTGCAAGAAGAGTCTCCTTCATTCTGGAGATGGTATGGAATAGACGAATTTGGAATCAGAGGAAATGGACTCATGTCCCAGCTTTTCCAATTACTGACTGTTAGACCTTCAAGTTATTTTATCTCCATGGTCTGTGAGTTCCCTCACCTTTAAAATGAAGTGCTGGGACCCAGTGACCTCTCAGGTCTCTTCCAGTGCAAAATCTACAATGCCACGATCACATACAGGACTGAATAAGGACGACTCATTTAAAACAAACGAGAACTTTCAGACATAACTGTGTAAACAAGAACACTCTCCCTAACTTATCCAGGACTTAGCACAGACAGGAGAGCTTAGGGAATGAGTCATTCAAGTATCCCAGGAGCACCAAGAATGAGGTTATTGCTGAGTCATCCAGAAGCCAGCTCTATACTAAGGCCATAGCCCACCTTCAATGATGATTCTAGAGACAGGTGGTGAGAATATTCCACCTGTTATCTAGCTATCCTGGGAAGAAACAAACACATCAGAGAAACAAGATAAAAGAAGAGGGAAAAACAAACATATTTCTTCCTCTGACAGTCTTTTTCTCCTCTTTTCAACCTGAATGAGCTAGATCATTGGCCAAACCTTCATTTCACTTGGCTCCTTGACACACGACAGCATGGAGTAAGGCTTGAGGTTTTGGCTGACACACAAAACCAAAGCAGGAGGTCCTTATGATAGCCCAGACTCCTTTTTCTTTTTTTAAGTTTGGAAATGTTTGTTTGAACCTCTTGGCTAAGCCCTGAATATCTGATGAAATCCACTTTACCTACATGCTCTCTTTCCTCTTCTACAATTTCCCACTTTATATCCATGTTCACAAGAGCATGTACACATATGTACACACACACACATGCCTCTTCCTCGTGACCTCACCTGGTCACATCCTAACTTTACTCCTCTAAAACTTGGAAAGTGATTTATGTAAGCAATGTGTTCCTTTGTCCAGTCATTCATTTTAGTGAGCAAGTAGCTAAACATGAACTATTACGTGCAGGGAAATGAACAAAACACCAAAGAGGAAGACCTGCTTTCAAGAAGCTTATATTCTAATTGAGAAGATAAGATGTACGCATTCACAATGATCATTAGCCAGAGAAATGTATGAGTCTGAAATGATTGGCATAACTAAGAGGTGGGAGTCCAAAGGAGAAATCATTTCATATTTGGGCACTCTTTTACAAATGTACTAGTATAGGGCCATTGTGCCTTTGCCAAAAGCTATTGATTTCTGGAGGAATTGCACTTCTTCACAAAGTGTAGACATTGTGTGTAAGGGTGGAGCATGTGGATAAATGTAGGTGCATCATCCCCAAGGAGGCCTGGCTATTTGTTTCAGCATAGAGCAAACAGAAAACTATAAGGCAAGGAGAAAGATCACAGAGAAAGGATCCTCCACAGTCTTCTCCACAGGTTACCATCAAGTTACTCTCCCAGAGAGCACCAGCTTCATAGTTGTGTTGTATTATCTGATACACAAGCTTAGGGACACAGCCCAACCTGGTGATGGCAACACATACCTCAACTCCTTGGCCCAGACTCCAGAATTTATAACACACAGTTGTGCGTGTGTATGTGTGTGTAGTTATAGCTCCACTATTCAGTCAAGTCATTATGGAACAAGATGAGATTCAGACAGAAGCAGAGACTAACAAGGAGGCAAGAAGAAGAGTGGGGTCAAAGAGTAAAATGCCTTTACGTGGAATCTGGAGATTCATGCTTTGATATATCAGTCAATAGAATAACAATTCATTTGTTGATTTGCTTCAATTTTTTAGTGTCTTACAAGCTCAAAAGAACCATGAGCATAGGAAGCATATCTAAATTATATCTTAAGCACATTCTAACTATAAACTGGTGCCATATAGTCAGAGTAAACTCAGCACTCACTTTGGTGATTGGGTTTTACTTTGGTAAATAATCTTCAATGGCTCATATCAGACTATGTCCTTATGGACACATCGGGCTTCATTAATTATGTGTGTTCAGCTAAATTTATTCAAGAAGATGTTGTTGTGCAGACAGAGGAGTCATATTATAGGTATGCAATTGTAAACAAAGAGTTAGAAGAGGTTTTAGAGATCATTACAAATGAGGAAACTAAGGCCTGTCCAGGTTAAATGACTGACTCAAGTTCTTAGAAACACTAAGAAACAGATTCAGGAATGGAAATCAGGTCTTCTAGCTCCAGAACTTGTGTTAATTTCATTGGTGATGATGATGATGATGATGATGATGATGATGATGATGATGATGATGATGATGATGAAGGTGATGATAATGATGATGATGATGATGGTGAAGTGGTGATGGTGATGGTGATGATGGTGATGATAACCAAAACCAAAACTAACATTTGATGTTGGGCTTTAACTATATAATAATTGTGTAGCACTTTATATTCATTATCTCTTTCACTGGCCATTTCCCATGGAAGGCACTCCCATTTTATCTCTACCTCAGAGACTCTCCTCTTACTTAATACAAAGCACAAAAGCACTTGCTCAAAGTTTCTTGGCTCTCCCAGCTGCTAGTGCCCTGTCTCTCAAACTACTTTTTATCTTCTTTTAATTTATCTGAATATATCCACTTTATACTTATGATAAGTTACCTATAGCATAACATATATACAGATTATTTATATAATATATACTACACAAGTATATGCATGTATATATACATGCATGCACATACATAACTGTGTGTATGTATGTATATACTCACATATATACATATATGTGTGTATATGCATATGTATATCTATCCCACAATATACTTACTGATTCTCTAATTAGAATGTAAACTCTTTGGAAATAAGAATATTTTATTCTTTGTACTGGTATTTTAAGTGCTTAGAAAAGTTGCTGGAACATCTCAGATGTTTAATAAATGTTCATTAGTGAACTGATTAACTTCACTTCATCTCCATTACTCTAAGACCTGTTGTTGGTACAGTTTGTCTATATCAATCTTGGGCAACTCACATAGCGTCTTTGGGTCTCCATCTTCTCATCTCTGCATTCTACAGTTTGTTGGCTACTCCTTATTTTCTCATTTAACTCATCAATCACATGATTAAATGATGCATGACTATGGGGGCAAGAATTCTGGACACATGTGATCCAATTCTGGCTCCAGCCCTTATTAGTTGTGTGACCAAGGTCAATTCAGCTAACCTCTGAATTTTACTTTCCTTCTCTAGAAAAATCATGATCATAATACCTGTAATGCCTACCTCATAGGGCTTCTATGACGGTCAAATGATCTAAGGTTTATAAAGAGCTTCATAAACCTTGAAGTCTAATATAAAACAGAGTGATCTTTCTCAACTAATGATATTTTTATAATTACTATTACCATTTTTCTAATTAAACAAACCAATCATTAGTTTTCCCTTCTCCAATTAAACAGTGCTACTGTAGTTCTCCAAGTTTTACAGTATTAAGATGGGTGGAAGATGAAATATGGTTGTTAAAAAATAAGATGTTACAGTATGCTATAAACAGAAGCTTTTCTGACACTCGCATTTTACAGTAAGCCCACTTTTAAAACCACATAGAATCTTTAAATAGAGCACTTCTCTACTGCAACATCTTGTGTTTGCATAGTACCCAACTTATTTTAAAATATTCTCCAACATGAAGAGAAAGCCCAATCCGTTTGCATAGTAGACACCAAGATTAGTTTGAAAACAGTAAAAAATATAAAGAAAATGGAATAATAGGATTGACTGGTTCCTATTTTTTAAAGTATTCCTAAATGAATGAACACAAGTTTGTTTTTGTTTTTTTTAATAGCTTTAGGAATAGACGTAGTCAAAGTTATCTCCACATAATGAAGTATAATAATTGTAACAAGTGCTTTTCAAATTTCCCCTCTTTCAGGTCAAAGTCATACATGCCCTGCCAGGAATTTCCATTCGTAACCATATACACATAGATTTGAAGTCGTATTCATCCTTCAGGTCCAACTCCAACACTCCCCCCTTTCTGAAGCCTTTCTTGATACCCTTAGCCAACACTGATTCCTCTCCTTCTGAATGCATCACATGTAATTTTTACTTTTCTAATGTGCATATTTTGCTTAAATTGGGCAGCTAGGTGGTAGAGTGGATAGAGGACTGGGTTTGGAACCAGGAATACCCAACTTCATGAATTCAAATCCCTCCTCAGACACTCACTAGCTTTGTGAACCAGGACAAGCCATCTAACCTTGTTTGACTCAATTTCCTCATCTATAAAATGAGCAAGAGAAGGAAATGGCAAGCTACTTCAGTATCTTTCCCAAGAACACTCCCAAAAATATGGTCACAAAGAGTAGACACAATTAAAATGACTCAACAACAATATATAAATTTGTGTTATTAGTTCTTAGTTCACACCTTATTATACTATTTGTATAGTATAGTATGCTACACTAAATTGATTTGTATGTCATGAACTGTACTGTCTGGCTCACCTTTCCATCTTTAACAGTACCTCATCCAGGGCACTGGTGTACTTAATAAATACATGTTTAAGGAATGACTTATGGAATGGCCTTTTTTCTTGGTGGTAAAGGAGATAGGGAAGGTAGGTGAATTTATCCTGTGATTTCATTGATTTAGGAGCCTTCAAGTAAGGATCAGGACCCATCACAAACACCAGCACAAAAAGCTACCACTCTATAATTTAAAGTCTTAGAGAATCACCCATGTCACTTACCCAGGGTCACATAGCTGGTATAAGGTGATACTTGAAGGTAGTTTGTCTGATTCAAGGCAGATTTGCTTTTATCCAAAAATGTGTATAAATACTGTTGTCTATATTGTTCCCTACATTTAGAAGGACTGACATCCATGGACAGGAGTGCCCACATCAGGTACGAGTCCAGAGAGAGCAGTTATCACAATCACAGTGGTTACCTTCATATTTATCGAGAAGCAAAAGGTACAAATACCCACTAGTGACCATACTTAAAGACCAAATCCTAAAGTGCTCCTCTCCCAGGTTCCTCTTTCTCTGACATCCCTTAGAGGGCAAGGATCTGTGATTCTATGAGAGATGGAGCTCTCCTTCCTAGAACAACTGTGTCCAACCTCAACCCCAACCTCTTACTAAGCTAAATTAATTGCAGAGATTAGTTTTGGGTACTTACAGCTCTGATAATCACCAATGAAATGATGAATCTGTGAATTATTCAATTACTAAGGGAAGGGATTTTCTACTCCAAAGAATCCCCAGATTTTCCATCTTTTACCACCTTCTACAGCTATCAATGGATGGATAACAAAATGGAGAAAGCTTTGGAAGGAGACTTATTTTTGGAAGGACCTGAATCCAGTCTATCAAGTTCTGCCTTCAAGGGAGAGATGTAAGAATAGAGAGGTCTGAATGAATGATTATTCATTTAGTGACTGTTCTCAGCTTCTTTGACTGAACACAATATTCAAAGGTGCAGAGTCACACACTATGATTCACGTCCTTGACCAAGACCTAGTTAGTGTTATATTACAAAGAACACAATTCTGCAATGGTACTTATCTGACACATAGATAGAGCACTAGGCCTGGAGCCAGGAAGTTCTAACTTCAAAATCAGTCTCAGACATTTGCTAGCTGTGTGACTCTGTATAAATAACTTAACCTCTGTTTGCCTCAATTTCCTCACCTATAAAATAAGGATAATACCACCCATATTACAGAGCTGTCATAAGGACCAAATAAGATACTGTTTGTAAAAGTCTGGCACATAGTCAGTGCTTAATAAATTCTTCTTCCTTCCTTCCTACCCCTGCTTCCTGAAGATGTAAGATATAACTGTTTGACCCACAGTTAAGAAGCACTGAAGGTGTCACAAGTGGAAAAAATTTAAGAAGTGCTGCCTATACCAGACACTGTGCTAAGTGCTTTACAATTTTTATCTCATTTGATCCTCACTACAACCCTAACAAGTATGTCCTAGGAAGTGTCTACAGCCAGATTTGAACTTAGGTCTTCCTGAGTTCAGGCCTACTGCTCTATATACTGTGCTACATAACTGATATACTGGACAGAGACTGATAACCAAGTAGGACCACAGAGATCATCTAACATTTCACTTGATGAATGAAGAAGCAGGTTCCGCAAGTAGGAATGATTTGCTAAAAACCAACGGATCAGTGCAAAGACAAGAGTAGTGCCAAGCCGAGGATCAGACACCAAAGCCTTCTTGAGTTTCTCAACTTATAGTGAACCTCTTCTTGACTTTCTACAATCTATGTCATACTTTAAATTCACCTCCATTACTCACTGGATTCCTTACAACAACTGATAAATGGGTAAGAAAATTGTCATTATACCCATTTTTCAGTTATGTCCAACTCTTTGTGACCCCTTCTATGGGTTTTTCTTGGCAAAGGTGCTGGAGTGATTTGTCATTTCTTTCTACAGCTAATTTTAAAGAGGAAGAAACTGAGGAAAACATCTTTAAGTGACTTGTTCAGGGTCACACAGCTAATAAGTGTCTGCAGTCTGATTTGAACTCAGTTGTTTCTGACTCTAGGCTGGTTACACCATCCACTGCATCTCCTAACCACCCTATGTCCATAATACAGATGCTCAAACAATGAGATTAAATAGTCACATAGTAAGTAATAGAATCAGAATCTGAATCCAGTTCCTCTGATTCCAGTTCAAGCACTCTTTCCCCTGTGATACCTTTTCATTGGATTTAGTAAATTTTCATTAGGAAAAAAAAAGTTTAGGAGAAGGAAGGAGCAGTTTGATTTCTTATCAAGTAGATAAAGAGACCATCTGGAGGAGTCTGCTACAAATAGGCATGCCAGGATTTGGAAGGGAGGAAATATAAAAGAATTGAGTGAGTAGTGATGCATTGTAGTGTAAGTGGTAAGCTGCCTATTCAAAATGCTTTTTAAAATTGTACCAATTTTGTCACATGAAGAAAAGATCAGTGTGTTCTTTAATGAAAAGGAAGTGAGTGGAGGTAAGAGAGGAGGAGAAGGAGATGGCTCATTATTGTAAAATACCTCTCTTTGCTGGACTTCCATTAGACTTGATAGGTCCTCTAACCCACCCCACCTCATTTTTGATATGAGAAACTGAGGTCTTGCAAGATTAAATAGCTTGTTTAAACTCATCTATATTTGACACCATCTTTAAGGCCCCATTCACCTCTAAAGTACAAAGAATTTATAATAAATGTCACTACTATCATACCTTACTAAACTTACTAAAAGATTCAAGCTGACATCATAAGAATCTTTGCTCATTTTGGAAAATGAATCTATTTCTCTTTAAGATAATATGAAATATCTTCTAATAAGGAAAAGGATGCCTTTTCAGTTATTGTTGTTCACTCATGTCTGATTCTTCATGATCCCAGTTGGGATTTTATTGGCAGAGATACTGGGTTGGTTCCTTCTCCAGTTCATTTCAGAGATGAGGGAACTAAGGCAAATAGGGTGAAGTGACTCACCCAGGGTCACACAACTAGTAAGTGTTTGAGGCTGAATTTAATATAATTTGATAAATTAGTGATTTCATAATTCCCATGAGACTAGGCCACGAAGATTTTTATTGCTGATCTCATTGTGAGCCAACTCTAATTGCTAGGAATGTTTCCTTGGATCAAGCCTCAGTCGCAATCTAGACAACTTCCATTCATTAGCCTTATTTCAGTCCTCTAGAGCCTAGAAGAACAAATCTACTCTCTTCTTTCAGGGATAGCCCTACTGAGGCTCTTCATTATTTTCTTTGACATGCTCTGAATGTGCTCTAGCTTCTTAAATATTGTACTCAGAGTTGAATGAAATATTACAGGTGGAGTTTGACTACAGGAGAATACAATGTGACTATTACTACCTTACTCTTAGACACTATGCCTATGATGTCTAAGATGCATAAATCTTTTTGGTTGCCAAGTTTAAGCTTGAGGTCCACTAAAGCACCCAGATTTTTCAGGTTACTTTCTATCTAGCAATACCTTGCCGAATATATCTAATGCTATATTCAGTTATTTTCAATAATAAAATTTTATTGACTACCTATGTGCTTAGGAATTTGTGAAACTTTGAGTTGGAACAAAATGCATGTTTGTGTGTGTATGTATGTGTTCATATGTGTGTGAGTGTGCATATACATAATGCATTTGTATGTGTTTGAATGGTTAGGTTACTGTTAAATAGGTGGTAAAGTGGAAAGTATAGAACTTTGATTCATAAAGATCTGAGTTGTAATTCTTCTTCGGACACTTAATATCTAGGTGATTCTGAGCAAGTCGGTTAATCTCTATCCCAACTTCGGCATACTCATCTGTAAAATGAGGATATAATAGGACATATTTTTGAGAATTGTTATTTTCAAACAATATTTAATTTTCCCTCAGTTACATGTAAACACAATTTTAACAGTCATTCAAAAAATTGAGTTCCAAATTCTCTCCATCCCTCTTTCCCCTCATTGAGAAGACAAGAAATTTGGTATAGGTTAATACTTGTGCATTTATGCAAGCCATATTTCCACTTTAGTCATGTTGTGAAAGAAACACAGACAAAAATAAAAACAAGAAAGATGAAATAAAAATAAAGCATTCATCAATTTACATTCAGGCTCCACAAATTCTTTCTCTGGAGATGGTTCATCATGAGTCCTTCGGAACTATCTTGGATTATTTTATTGCTAAGAGTGGCTAAGTCATTCACAGTTAAATTTCATGCAACATTGTTGTTACTGTATACAATGTTATTCTCATTCTGCTTATTTCACTTCGCATCAGTTCATGTAAATCTTCCTAGGTTTTTCTGAGAGTAATCTACTCATTGGAGTATTATGAGGAACAATAAGAAAATATCGAATAGCACTTTTCAATCCCTAAAGTGCTGCATGACCTCTACTCAATGTCATCATCATCAATATTATCATCATTGTTATTATTTTCATCCTCCTTATCATCATCTTCAATGAAATTATAATCTTTGCATTGAGAGGACACACTGCAATTCATTGTGATTGAGAATCAACTGCGGATTTAAGTCTAGACTCACTTCCTTGCTGGTTATGTTACTTTGAACAAGTCACTTGCTTCTGTGAGCCTCGGTTTCCTGATATGTAAAATGAGGAGGCTGAGCTAGATGATTTCTAAGACTATTTCCAGTTCTTATTCTAATGAATCAATTCTATTATCTGACATGTCAATATAAGCTAATAAAAATTAGCCTCTATGTGAAGAAATGCTAGAAAGTTCAACCATCATTTATTTGCATTTTATAAAGTGCCATAGTAGGTCAGAGGTACATATTTGTAACTAGAGAAGTTATCAAGCCAGAGCTTGATGGAAGGGGTAGTAATTCATGGGTATCTTAAATGATTTGGATGAGGTTTTGGACAACTGGAAATGGAGGACATAATAAGACACATTTTAATTGTCAGATGGTATATAAATGGGCACTTTGGACCTTCTCATTCCCAGAACTTAGCCTTGTACTTTGCACATAATAAGCAATTAATAAAGATTTATTGATGATAATGACTCCAAGGATCTGTGATTTTATAAACATAGGTAGTGAATCTGCTAATGTAGGCATTCTCTCCATGCCTTGGGAAATAGTTGCATGAGTTTCTATGGTTTTAATATACGGAGGTCATCCCTTTAAAGATGAACCACTCTACTTGATAAACATGGCGCTCAAAGAGAACACATGTGCAGTCCATCAGTAAGTCTATTCTTCAAACACAGTTAAGTCAGTGAAACCTATCAATGCTTCCATTCCATTTCCATAACCATGGAAATTCAGCTTGATTTCTTTACCTTGATGATGTGTCAGCATAGGACTTCATGAGAATATCCATCCTCTATACAGTTATAGATCATATATAACACACAATAAGCTATTGAGAATAATTCTCAATAAGAACCTTTCAAACATGAAGAAGACAAGGGACAAAGGCATAGAGCTGTTGCATGGTTTGGGTGGAGCGGGCAGCGAGTAGACAGGCTCTGTGGATCAGGGACTGTGGATTGGGGAACAACACAAAAGACATTTTGCTCTGTAGGATGGGACTAGACTGTGATAGACCTTCAATTTCAACCTGCACAGTGGATGTACATCTTTGAAATTCTCAGCAACTAAGGAAAGCTCACATGAGATTGCCAATTTGTGTCATCTCAATACTTTTAATTAAGGTATGAATTCCAAGGAGCACACGATCTTATTCTCTTCCTTTGAAAATATGATTGTTAATTGTGCTGATCTTACATCTTAGAAAAAAATCTAATTAAAAATAGAAAGAAAGAAAATGAGATTATTCCTCTCTCAGTTTTGTCCTTTCCATGGACCAGATGTCAGGAAAATTGTTTATTATTTGAAGGGAGAGATAGGGTTATATTTTCCTTCTTTTGGAATGAAATCATTAACATTAGGTGTGCCTGGATGTTTGGTTCCAGTTCAGCTTTGACGACGCAAAAACCCACTTACCAGTGGGATGGTATGTGAGTAATGGAGGATGAGCTTAATTCACTAGGGAGTACTTCACCTGCATAGTTAAAATTATCAACAATATATTCTATATTCTATAATATACAATTGTTAACAAAATATCAACCAACTTGAATTTCATTTTAAATAAAATGAGGCTTATGAATTGGTCTGCAATGTATTCAATAGTAACAAATAACACAATTTTCTTTTTATTTTTTTTATTTTATTTTATTTTTTTTAATGTTTAACAATCACTGCCATACAATTGAGATTTTATCCCCCCCCACCTACCCCCCACTACCCCCCTCCCTCCCCACGACTGCATACAATTCTGTATAGATTCTACATATACTTTCCTATTGAGTATATTTTCACTATAGTCATGCTGTGTAGTCAGACTAAAATAAATGAAAGAAATCGTATAACAAATCAGAACATGATACACAAACACATACATATACACAAACATGATCTGCTACATTTTGTGAGTGACTTCCATATTTCTTTCTCTGAGTGTGGAAGGCATTTTGCCTTGAGAACCACCTTTGGGATTTTTTTTTTTATAAGAAGTTTTTGCGTAAATAACACAATTTTCTAACATCTTTACCAGAAGTGCAGATGAAAGAGAGATGGACTTGGAAAGTCTCTTGGCTTTACCATTTACTACCTAGAAATTCCATTGGAAAAGTCACTAAACATCTCTGAACATCACTATCCTCTTCTGAAAAGTAAGCATAAAAATCATTGTCCCGTCTGCCTTATAAGGAGAGAGTTGGAATTTTTTGTGACAAGACCTGGGTTCAAATCTCTATATTCTCTCTTAACTAGCTATGTGATTTAAGGATCACATATTGAGAGCTAGAAACATCTTTAGACATAACAAAATGCAACTCTTTTATCTTAAAATAAGGAAACTGAATCCAGGGAAGGTGTGACTTGCCCAAAGTCACACCAATAAAAAATGACAAATCTAGGCTTTGAACCAGAGCTGCTTCTAAGTTCTGATCACTTCATTTTTTCTGAACTTCAGATTCTTAATCTGTAAAAGGAGGAAATGGGACACAATAATCCCCAAGATTTTTTTCAGCTTGAATATCCTATTTTTCTAATATTCTATAGAATATTCTATATTTCTATTCCATATTCTATTTTCTAGAAATAGAAATACTTCTATTTCTAAGGAAATCAAAATAAAATAATATATATGAAAGTTTGAAAATTGTAAAGAGTTATTCTAAATTAAGACAGAACAATGTTCAAAAATGTTATATTGATTTTAAGGATCCATCCAAATTGAAGCATGGGACATTATATAATTTTGTTGAATGAACAATCATCTATCCCCAGGGGATGGATCTGAATCCAGAATCCATTGGCCACCAAAAGGTAGGAGGTTCCTCTAAAAGCCAGATCAACATCATTAACTTTCCCTGGATGGAGATGAGGCAGCCCCTAGGTAACTTTCTCAAACTTCTTCCATTCATAGATGACACAGCTGGGTAGAAATTAGTCTCTAAAAATACTTTCACACAACCTGCTTGTTTTCTAGTCACTGTCTGCTTATGTTATGCGCATTCCATCTGTCAATAGATATGAGTCACACATTCGACCTTTCAGTTTCACTTGCGCACATAAATTTCTTCCAATTTCCTGTGTAACAAACACTTTTAACTCTTTAGGGTTTTGTCATTGGCCACATGATACCTTTCAGTGATTCAAAGGCCCAAGGAAGCCCTCAAGTGTGTGTTAAGTAGTAGGAGCCTCATCTTCACTGTGGAACTGTTCATCATAACAATGGACTCCATTTCCATTATATGTCAAAGAGAAACACACATGCACAACACACACACACAAACACACACTAATACATTGAACAACCATCAAAACAACAGCAATGAGAACAAAAAGGAGCAGATGTAGCCAAAAGATTTTCGTTGACATTGGTTAACAAGGATAAAATGAGATATAAAAAGAAATCATTGGACATCCATCCATGAATGAAAATCTATCTTCGGAATGAAAGCTCTCTTTCTCTCTCTCTCTCTCTCTCTCTCTCTCTCTCTCTCTCTCTCTCTCTCTCTCTTTCTTTCTCTCTCTCTCTCTCTCTCTCTCTCTCTCTCTCTCTCTCCTCTCTTCTCTGTCTCTCTGTCTCTGTCTCTCTTTCTCTCTCTGTCTCTCTCTGTCTCTGTCTCTCTCTGTCTCTATCTCTCTCTGTGTCTGTCTCTGTCTCTGTCTCTGTCTCTCTCTCTCCCTCTCTCTCTCCTTTCCTTTTTTAAACAATTCTAGCAAAAAAGTCCTCCAAACTCCATTAGGGAACTCAAAAGATCATGCTTTGCATAATTGGGACATGACTAACTGCTTGAATAAAATCATCCAATCTCATTTCCTTTCCAACTCAACACAATGAGTAACTCAAGGTAGAAAGAGACAGCAACAGGAGCTAATCATGACTTTTTGGAATGTAGTAGGGAAAAAATGATTTAAAGCCTTGAAAAGAGTCCCACAACTTTTGTTTTAGATATAAACAGGTAAAAAAAGAGAGGTTACCTAAAGTGGTTTAATTGCTCAAGTTTATTGTTTGTTTGTTTGTTTGTTTGTTTTTAACATGTGACTGAAAAAAAAAAACAGTCATAACTAGGATAGGGTGCCTGGAGATTGGTCCAAGGGAGCCAAATTTAGAAGGATGATTAAGTGTCTGAGCTTCATAGAGAAAATATATTTTAGCAACTAGTTCCCTTACTAGCTGGGAATTCCATGGAATTAAAACTATTTAAACTCTCTGAATTTTAGTTTCACTGTTAGAACAGACCTTGGAGGCCATCAAATCCAATCTGCACCTGAGAAACCAAAAATATCTATGATGCATAGTTACCAGGTTTTCTGGAAGACTCTTAGATAGAGAAAGCCCGTTATAATGTAAGGAAGATCATTCCCCTTCTGCATCACTTTCACTCTTAGGACATTGATTCTTAAATGCAGCAAAAGAGGAGGAACATTTGAAGCAGGATGCTACCCCAGGTAGTGGGCTGAAATGTATTCCTTTACTTTTCTACTCTCCACTCTCCTTCTCTCAAGTAAGGGGCTCATCTTGGTAGCATTAAAGAATGATCAAGGTATCCACTGAGCAGGTAGTATGTACCATGTGTTTGTTGGAAATAAAAATACAAGAAATAAGACAGTCCCTGCCCTTACATATTTATATAGTGCCTACTAAATGCCAAGGTACTGTGCCAACATGTTTTAAAAATACCTCATTTGATCCTCATAACAACTTCACAACAGCAAAGACAGGTGCAATTATCTCCATTTTACAGTAGAGGAAACTAAGGTTTGGTGGCTTGACTAGGGTTAAGCAGTTATTAAGTGTCTGAGGCTAGATTTGAAATTTGGTTTTCCTAACTCTAGAACTAAACTCTGTCCACTAAACTACCTGTTGCCTGTATAAGAACCTTATACTCTGATGGAAAAGATAAATATAGAGAAGGTGAAGAAAGGATGTTTTGGATAGGGAAATAACATGGTGAATGGTATCATGGGGCAAGTGATTGACATAGTGATAACCTTTGTGAATATTGTGAAGGTTTCTACTATTCTCTTATTACACATATAGGTGGTGTCCTGGTCTCTCATCCCTCAGCTAAAGAAATACTTAGTACTTCTTTCCCCAGACACACACACACACACACACACACACACACACACACACACACACACACACACACTGCAATTTATGGTGGAATAAAGGTAATTAGTCATAGACAATTGATAAGAAACAAATATTTGCTTACCCCCCAAATTTCTCTTTTTTGGTCCTGGTATGGGAGATATATTAATAATGCCTCTCCTCAAATCCACTGCCTGCCTTTCAAGGATATGATTCATAAGAAAGCTAAAGTAATCAATCAAAAAGCTTAAATTGAATACATATCATATGCCAGGCACTGTGATAGATCCTGGGATACAAAAATAGAGACTGAAACAAATTCTACCACCATCATCATCATCATTACCATCATCAAGCCATAGTGCCAACTATGTGCTAGGCATTCTGCTAAGTTCTGAAGTTAAAAAGAAAGACAAAATCATAGCCTTTGTTCCCAAGGGGTTCATATTCTAATGGAAAGAAAGAATATGGAAACCACTACATTCTTATGAGAAATATAGTGTAATTAGAACTAATCTCAGAGAGAAGGCACTAAGAGTTGGGGGAACTGTCAAGGATTCCTAGAGAAGATAGAATTTGAGATGAACTTGAGAGAAGCTACAGAAGCGAGGTGATGAGAGGGAGCATTTCAGATATGAAGGATAGCCGGCGCAAAGATAGTGTCCACTCTGTCTTCCAAGATCTGCCTTCTAGAGCCCAACAAAAGAAGGTCAAAGCTTTTTTTTTTCTGCATTTGCATTTGCAAACATTTATCTATTCCTCCTCTTTCAGTCCTTTGACCACTTCACTGTCCCAAAGTTCATTAACTTAGAATATTTTTACAAGGGAAGGGAAAGGATGAGAAAACTCAAGCAAGATTGACAAAGAGTCCAGAAAAGAGATTCTACAAATGATTATAATGGGAAACTTCCATGTTTCTCTTCCTTCCATCTCCCCAGTGCAATTGACCTTTCTCACTTTTCCCAAATCTTCCTCTCCATTCTGGGCTCTTATTTCTCATAACAATAGGGTGAGAGAAAGAAAAAAAATAACTTCATAGCCTTTAATCCTAGAGCTCCCATCTCAACAGTAGAAGCTATGAGAACCAAACCCAAAAGACTCACAATTACAAGCATTATGTGTTCATAAAGATCTTTTTGGACTACAACAAAGAGGTAAAATAAGATAAAACAAATGAAAAGTTTTACCCTCAGGTTCAAAAAAATCAGTTACAAAATTACTGGATGAAAGAGTTGGATTGAAAACATTCCAGATGTTTCCCTCTTAAATGTAAATACCTTGAAGACTGGAAGTCTTACATTTTTCCTTTGCATACCTAGAACTTAGAACAGTGCCCAAAATATAGCAAGTCCTTAATAAATGCCTTTGTTGTTGTTGATCATGACTGTTTAATTACAATCTCAGATGAATAAATAACGTAACATCACAGTCAAGAAAGTAAATAACATGTGAGATCTCTATTATTGACAGAACTCTTGGTGTCTGGAATGGAGATTCTGTTCCAATATAGTCTATCATGTTCAGACTTCCTCTTTGGTACTATGTTTAGTCCTTGGGACTTTATTTTAAGGAAGAAATTGTACCGAAAGTAGATTGATAGGATGGTGAAACTGGAGATTATGAGAAAAAATAGGATAAGTTAATTCCAAAGAAGGATATTTACTATGAAAACTAGAATTAAGGAAGAATGATAGGTCTCTTCAAGTATCTTAAGGGCTATCACAACGAAGAAGGGTGAAGTTTGTTCTTCCGGGTCCATGAGGGAGAACTAGGAAAATGGATTAGCAGGTGAAGAGAAGGAGATTTGGGGTGGATTGGAGGAAACTCCAAACTGCCTCAAAAATAGAAGGCTCTAACACAGTGGAACAGAAGTGGGAATGACCATGTGTTAGTCATGCTATGCTGAGAACTTTTGGTCAGACATGAATTACACTCAACATTAGCTTAAGCACAGAAAGAAGGAGCAGCATAAATTCCAGTAACTTGTGTAGATCTTAGTCTTTGTACATACCAATGACTAATGTCTTTCCACTCCTGGTCACATGGCACAGTTCATATTTTCATGGATGTGTTAACGATGACTAAGATAACTAAGAACATGTGCATTTTTGTCAATTTTGTATAGAAAATTCTTCATTCATATGAATGGACCTTTTTCTTTCTTTTGTTTTTTGCAATTATTTTTTTATTCTTTAAGGATTTGATTTCCTCTACTTAGATGTAGAAGCAATTTTTAAACTTTGTTTCTAAAACCTTGAGACCCAAGTTCTCTCCCTTCCTCCTTCCCCACCCCACCCCAATTGAGAAGGCAAGCAATTTGATATAGGTTATGCATGTGTAGTCATGCAAAACGTATCCATAATAGTCATGTAGTGAAAGCAAACACAGAGAAAAAAAAGTTAAGAAGAGTAAAGAAAGTAAAAAAAGAAATGTGTGCTTCAATCTGTACTCAGACACCACCAGTTCTTTCTCTTGGGATGGATAGTATTTTTTGTCTTAAGTCCTTCCGAGTTGTCTTGGATCATTATATTGCTGAAAATAGCTAAGTCTTTCACAACTAATCATCTTACCATGTTACTCTTACTTTTTGCCCAGTACATTTCGTTTTGCACCAGCTCATGCATATCTTTACAGGTTTTTCTGAGACCATTCTGCTCATTATTTCTTACAGTGTAATAGCATTCCATCACAATCACATAGCACAATTTGTTCAGCCATTCCCCAATTGATGGGCATCACCTCAGTTTCCAATTTTTGCCCCCTAGAAAACAGTTGTTATAAATAGTTTTTGTGTATGTAGGCCCTTTTCCTTTTTGTTTTGTTTTCTATTGCTTTTGAAATGGAGAGCTAGTGATATTGCTAGGTACAAAGGTATACATGTTTTTATAGCCCTTTGGGAATAGTTCCAAATTGCTTTGCAGAATGGTTGAATCAGTTCACAAATCCACCAACAGTCCATTAATATATAATTCCCCCCCTTCCCCACCTCTCCTCCGCTATCTGTTATTTTTCTTCTCTGTCCTATTAGCCAGTCTAATAGGTATGAAATAGTACCCAGAACTGTTTTAAATTGCATTTCTCCAATAAATAGTGAATTAGAGAATTTTTTTCATATGGCTAAAGATAGCTTTGATTACTTCATCTGAAAACCGTCCATATCTCTTGATCCTTTCTCAATTGGGGAATAGCTGTTTTTTTTTTTTTTTTATAAATTTGATTCAGTTATCACTATGTTTGGGAAATGATGCCTGTATCAGAGAAACTCGCTTCATTTTTTTTTCACAGTTGCTATAACTGTATTTCTCTCCATCCTATTCCCCCTCATTTATTGTACTCTTTCCTTTCATGCTGTCCCTTTTCAAAAGTGTTTTGCTTCTGACTACCTGTTCCCCAATCTACCCTCTCTTCGATGACCCTTCTTCTTATTATCTCCTTCCTCTCTTACTTTCCTGTAGGGCAAGTGAGATTTCTATACTCAGTTGAATATGTATGTAATTGCTTCTTTGAGCCATGAATTTGCTTTTGTCATCCTTCTTTTTTCTGAATCTCTTCTCTTGACCTTTAGACCACTCTGCATCGCTGATCTCAGTGGTGTTTACACCAGATATTTTCAGAGATTTATTTGGAATTTGACAAGATCTAGTGAACATTTGAAATATTTTGTACTATTGGAGTCCAAGAAGATATTTAGAAGGCACACAGAATACGCAGAATAAATAATGCAGAAAGGAAGCTATTTAAAGTTGTGAGTCTCAATTTACTCAAATGGACCAGAGCCTCTCTAAGGTCCTAGGAAATCTTGGTGAAGAACGAAGAGTGCTGGATTTGGAATTACAAGACTTGAGTTCAAATTCTGACTTTTCCACTTATTTTCTCTGACCATACACATGCCACTTAGATCTCTCTGAGCCTAAAATTTCTTATTTGTAAAACGGTGGAGTTAGATCCAGTGACATTTCATGTCCCTTGCATCTTTATATTAAGGGTACCATGATCCTAATTAAAATCTAGATGAGATTTTAGTGTACCCAGATTGGTAGCCTTCAAGTGATAAATTTCACTGTGATTGAATGTTCTCTTTGGTTCTAATGTGTTCAAAATTGATATAAAGATAATTATAATGTAGAAGAAGAATATGTACAACCAATTCCAAAGCATAATGTGACAGGTAGTATAGGTTTGCTGAAGAGAAAATATCTCTAGAACTAGCCTCTGAACAAAGAAGCGACGTAAAGTCTTCATGGCATCTTCATGTCATCAGCTTAGATTGTTCCCTAAGAAAGCACAAAGTTGACCACCTCATCTTGAAAGTTTGCAGAAAGTTAATAGTTTGTTACTGCCGATTACTTTGTACTATCATTCATCCCAGTGCAGTAATTCTGAAATTGTGGTTCATGGACCTTTGGGAAATCCCAAGAAAGTTTCTAAGGGTTCATAATTTTTTTTAACAATACTAATATTCTATTTATATAACTCACATAAACAAAAGTTTTTCAGGCCATCAATGATTTTTAAGTGTGTGACAAGGTCCTGAGACAAAAAAAAATAGTTAGAAAATTATTGATCTAGAGAAATGGGAACACTTTCAAATCATTACCTCATAGAACTAGAAGGCACCTAGTCAAAGTGTTGAAGATTTACAACTTCAAGAGTAATGTACTTCAGAAGACGTCTAATTCAATCTCTTCGTTTTTTACAGATGAAGAAACTGAGGCTTTAAGAGGCTAAATAGATTAAACTGTCAGCCTGCTAACAAATGTCATAACTTGGAATCAAGCTTAACTTTATATCATAAGACCAAATATTTGGAGATGAGAGGGACCTTTGAGATCATCCAGCCCATAGATTTTCAAACTGGGCCCTAGGGGGCACAGAAATAATCCATGGGGGCTGTAGTAGCCTTGGGTGCAATTGGGGGGGATGGTGGAAGCATAAGGAAAGAAAAGAAAATAAGAAAATTTTGAAAAATCATCTATACATGTTATACATCTGTACATGTTGTGTAACAGAGTTAAAGTCCTAGTGATGACATTATTTTCCAAATAAACACACAAAATTCAAGTTGTTACCAATCGGTGGTCAAGTCCACCAACAGGTCTTAACAAGCAAGTGTTGGCATGCAAGCATGTGGCTCTTACATCAGCAGGAATATGTACATGTAATGACTTGTTTAAAATATGATATTATATGGTTACATTATGAAATATTATATCACCCAAATTTCAATGCAGGAAAAGAACCACACATTTATAAGAAATTATTAAATTTAAGATGCATAATTTTTAAAAGAAATGTATATTTTATATATTTTCAAAATGACACAAATTTTAAGAAGAAAACTTTAAAGGGTTAAAGAAAGTAGATTTTGAGGGGGACTTTTTTTAGAAAAGGGGGTGGTAGTCCAAATAATTTTGGAAACCTGTGATCTAGTCCAATCTTCTTATTTATGATCAAAGAAACTGAGACTCAAGGAATAAGACCTAATGTCTTGCCCCAAGTAGATAGTTACAGGAAAAGGATTTGAATTCTGTTCTATCATTCCAAATCTAGAACTTCTCTAACTCTAAGTGTCAGTGTATTTTTCTTTCTTACTCTCAAATGAAGTAGAAACAACAAGGAGTGTGGAACTTAGTCTAAATAGCATGAATATAGATATGGGGAACCATGGGCTTCTAGATCTAAGAATGAGGTTCCTGGATGTTTGGGATGAGAAACCCAAAAGGGCAGTCAAACACCTGGAAATATTGAAAAAAGGCTGATAATCTGGGGTGTAGAGCACACCCCTGGAATTCATCTATATTCTTTTTCTCCTAGGTACATCATTTCATTACATCATTTCATTTCAACAGTGCTCTGCTGTTAAAGCATTGAAAGAATCAACCAATCTGTTAGCAGGAAGAAAAATGCATAGTGGGAAGTAAAGCCTCAAAAATGGAACTATTTCATTGGATTAAAATATCTGGTACTTACTGTAATTCTTCTTTGGCTCCATCAGCTTATTGGATTCAGGTTGTGGTTCATTCTCACCTTATCCTGCGCAACTCTTGTCCACATCTTTCTATAAATGCTTCAGAGAGGATCTATCCAAGGTACTAGAGGCCATATTCTGGCTGATATCTTCCAGTAGGGCACCAGAACTATGTAGCTGTTGTCTCTTCCTCTTGCTACATCCCTCCTTTATCTCCTTTGCTACACTTGATATCTTTTAGGCCACTTCCCACATACAAGTCATCGTTAGTAATGTGCTGCTGCTTCTTTACTCCCACCATGTGCCTTTCTATTGTCCTTTGAATCGCCAACTCTTCTGATTCATCAGAGATTGTGGTGTTGCATGATTTATCAGTCATGTTATATCACTGGGAGAATATCAGTGTTAAAAAGATGGGCCTTTCTGGATCAAGGGATTTAGAAATGGAATAAAATTAAATTATTGTGGAAAAAAATATTTTTAATTAAAATGCTTACTGTGTTCCAGACACTGTGTTAAACCCTGGGAATGCAAATATTATAAGCAAACAAAGTAATCCCTGACCTCAAGGAGCTGACATTCTATTAGAGGAAGAAAATGTGTTGTTGGAAAGGGGTTAATGATGTCTTGAAAAGATATACTCATGGTGACCTTAATCATTGGAAAGTGGGTGGGAATCTGAGTTTTAGGTAAGGTAAGACAACAGCTCCCTTATCAGAGTTCAGGATCCAAGAGTCGAAGTTTTTGTGGGAGAAAGATAAGGAGAAAGTTCAGAGTGTGTATTCCTTGGTTTGGAAATGGCTGGGAAATACATGGTGACCTGATTTCCTAGAAAGACTGAGCAAAAATTCACTGAATTCAACACTCCAAGGATATAGTCTAAGTTCTGGTGGAAGTAACAATGGAGACAGTAAGAGGATAAATAACCTGTTTCAGAAATTATTGAAATGTGATAGAAAGTACCTTAGAGACCTTCTAGTCCAGCAATCCTCAATTTTGGGGGGATCTTTGTTTCCTTTTACATTCTTAAGAATTATTAAGGACTTCAGAGACTTTTGTCCAGATTAAAACTACTAACATTTACTGTACTATAAATTAATATATGAAAGTAGTTTTGACCTCAGAGCTCTCCTGAAAAGGTTCATGGATCTCCCTTTGAGAATTGTTGATGTGTTCCAAATTCTTCATTTTTCAGAAAGATTGCCTGAGATATAACTTGTCTGAATTGAGAAAAAAGTAATGGCCAGGATTCAAACTTAGTTTCTCTAACTCCAAATACAGCATTCTTCCCACTATAATACTTTGATTCTCATAGATCATAAGCCTATCTCAATGAATTCAGTCCAATCTTCAAATGACTGATAAACCATCCAGGTGTAGGCTGGCATCTAACATTGTCCAACTTGGTGATACTATGTAAAAATAACTTTACTTCATGTAGACTTTGAAAACCCATTGTCAACTCCAGGGCACAAAAAAGAAAATGAGGAGGACTTCCGTGGTGACTACTATTATGCTAACTTTGGGAAAGGTGGTATAGGATTTGCTTGGCATGCCTTCATTTTGAATCCAACATTATTGGAATGTATCTAGTCTCTAGCTTTGGAATAGAAAGGCAACATGGCACAGTGGAAAAATCATTGAATGTGGAGTCAGGGGACCTGGATTGGAATTCTGTCTCGGCTACTTAGACCCTAACTGATCTTGGACAATTCACTCATTCTCTCTTGGCCAAAATTCCCTCATCTGCAAAAAAAAAAAAGCTTGGATTTAATGACCTGTGAGGTCACATCCAACTCTAAACTATGATCTTAAGTGAAGGAAGACCAGATGCAAAATTTTTATCTCTTAGTGAGTGAACTATCTTTCACTCATTTTTTGTCTAGAACAATTTTAACAACCTTTATTTAACCTGCTAAAGTGCAATAGACTTTACAAGCGTGATTTCCTTTATGCCTCACCCCACCCTTTGAGGTAGAGAACTAAAGCATAATTACCTCATATTACAGATGAGGGAATAGAGGTTTTTGGAAAGGAAGCTATACATGTAGTAGCAAAGGTATTATCCATGTCAAAAGCAGAATTTTATCCCAGGTCACCTTCCCCAAACCACCTCACAAGAATTTCAATTACTCAGGGGGGCAGAGCCAAGATGGTGGAGTAGCAGCATGGACTTGCAACAGCTCTCCCACCAAACCCAGTGAAATACCTGTAAAAATGACTCTAAATTGATTCTGGAACTGCAGAACTCACAAAATGATGGAATGAAGCAAATGTCCAGCCAAAAGGCATCCTGAAAGGTTTCCAGGAAGTGTCTCTCATGCCACACTGGGAGAAGAGCACAGTACAATGTGGGCTGTGCAAGCCCAGACAGGACCTGAGCATCTCTTGGGGGGAATGAGTCTTGGGTACCTGTGGTGGTTTCCAGACTGAGCGAACTTAAAATACTAAGGACAAATTAGAAAGTCAGTGGAAAACAGGATGTGGGACCTGTGTGAAAGAGTAGAGTGGTCAGGTCCCAAGCCCAGCATGGCAGAGAGGGTGGAGGAGCCCATAGAGGAGGAGACTGTGGCAGCAGGAGCAGGGGTAGCATCAAGGGCAGGGGCAGCAACAGCAGGAGCTATGGTTTCTGGGACTCTAGACCCACAAATTGTAGGGAAATTGAGTAACTGACAGCACAGCCCCTCACCCCTACTGGAAGCAGAGAATTACCTTGAGAAAGAGCTCAAAAGTCAAATAAATGACTGGGGAATTGAGCAAAAATCAGAAAAAAAATCAGACTATAGAATATTACCTTGGTGATAAGGAAGATCTAAACATACAAACAGAAGGAGACAACAAAGTTAAAGCTCCTACATCCAAAGACTCCAAGAAAAATATGAATTTTTATCAGGCCATGGAAGAGCTCAAAAAAGATTTTGAAAATCAGATAAGAGAAGTAAAGCAAAAATTGGAAAGAGGAATGAGAGTGATGCAAGAAAATCATGTAAAACAAGTCAATGGCTTGCTAAAGGAGACCCAAAAAATGCTGAAGAAAATAACGCTTTAAAAAATAGACTTACCCAAATGGCAAAAGAGATTCAAAAAGTCAATGAGGAGAATGCCCTAAAAAGCAGAATTGACCAGATGGAAAAGGAGGTCCAAAAACTCACTGAATAAAATAATTCCTTAAAGATTAGAATGGAGCAGATGGAAACTTGTCTTTATGAAAAATCAAGAAATTATAAAACAAAACCAAATGAATGAAAAAATAACAGACACCATGAAATTTCTCATTGGAAAAACAATTGACTTGGAAAACAGATCTAGGGGGGACAATTTTAAAAGTATTGGACTACCTGAAAGCCATGATCAAAAAAAGTCTAGACATCTTTTTCAAGAAATTATCAAAAAAAAACCTACCCTGATATTGTAGAAGCAGAGGATACAATAGATATTGAAAGAATCCACTGATTGCCTCTTGAAAGAGATGCAAAAGGAGAAACTCCTAGGAATACTATAGCCAAATTCCAGAGTTCCCAAGTCAAGGAGAAAATACTATAAGCAGCCAGAAAGAAATAATATGAGTACTGTGGAAATACATTCAGGATAACACAAGATCTAGAGGCTTCTACATTAAGGGATCTCAGGTCTTGGAATATGATATTCCGGAGGTTAAAGGAGATAGGATTAAAACCAAGAATCACTTACCAAGCAAATCTGAGTAAAAAGCCTCAGGGGGAAAATGGTCATTCAGTGAAACAGAGGACTATCAAACATTCTTGATGAAAAGACTTGTACTAAATAGCAAATTTGACTTTCAAATCCAAGAATTAAGAGTCGAGAATCAAGAGAAGCATAAAAAGGTAAACAGGAAAGAGAAATTATAAGGAACTTATTAACATTGAACTGTTTACATTGATATATAGAAAGATAATACGTGTTGGGACTGGAAGCTCAATTCCGTGTGGACAGTCTCGGGCAGGTAAAAGTGGGACTTCTAAATCTTAGAGTCTTACGAGGCCCTCCATGAACAGCGGGGGTTCGAGAAGGTCAGACCGAGCTAGCTCGGCTAGCTCGAGTATTTCCGCCTCTCCCCCGGAGATACCTGATGGGTGGAGTCTCCCTGCCCTCGAGGTCGTCCCGGATTGGAGCACACCTAGTTACCTAACAGCATGGTATTGAGATGCAAACTGTGTGGCTGAAGATTGAGTAGGATTCAGGAAGCCTAAAAGCACTCTTAGCACGTGTGGAGCCAAAGAGAAAAGTAGGGCTCCGCTTCTTTTCTTTCCTCTCTCCCCTCCCCCTCTCTCCCCACTTGTACTTCTACTTCCATTCCCTTAAGCTTAGCCTTCTTAGGAAATCTCCCCCTCTTCGTCCTAAGAAAGAAGACCCCCTGCACTTGTAACCGAAACCCTGTAATAAAGCTCAACCCCTGTTTGACTCTGGAACGTCCTTTCTCTCATATGTGCATCCGGCGTGGCCAGCCGAAGACCTGGACAGGTAAGAAAGACTCGGGTAGCCCAATACAGGCCTCTAGGCTTGGCAGTTGTCGCCCCAACAGGGATTGGGAGCGTAGATAATCCTGGGTGCTTTTGGGGTACACCCGGAAGGGGCTGTGAAAGAAGCGAGTCCCGAATCCTAGATTCGGAAGGAGAGAAAGGGGAGAGAAGCTTCCCAAACCCCTGGGAAAAGGGCAGGGATGAGGAATCAATTGCCAGTAATAAAGCCAGAGGAACAGGAGGTCTGGGCTGAGAAACTTCACAGGGAATGCAGGGAGGCGGGGGTCACAATAGAGTTAAACGACCTCCGAGAATTTTGTAAGGAAGGGCCAGAGAGGCCAGGGCAGGATTGGAAAGAGAGTGGAAGCGGAGAGAGGGGAGGGGAGGACCCAGGCAAGCAGAAAGTTAAGCGGAAAGTTAAGGAGCGTAAAGAAAAAATAGACCCGGAGCTCCATCTAGCGGATGGAAAAGGCGAGGCAGGGGATACGCCGTGCCTTCCCTCCGCGCCTCCTTATAACCTGCTCCATTGGTCAGACAGTTCAGGGCCACAGTCCAGTTTGGAAAAAGGAATAAGAAAGGCTATAGAGAATGGAGAAGATGTAGGGACATTTCCTGTGCTAGAAATAGCGGACCCCAGTGTCCCCGGTGGGGTTCGGAGGAGCCACATACCTATAGAGTGGAAGAGAGTGGCGACTCTTAAAGAGGCTTGTACCAAGCATGGCCCTAATTCACCCTTTGTTATAGCCATGCTTGAAACTCTCAGCGGTCAGTTCATTCTGACTCCTAATGACTGGAAGAGCTTAGCCAGAGCCTGCCTTACCCCTGGGCAGAAAGATATAAGTACAGGGAGGGGCCAGGATCAGCTTCCCATAGCTATTGCCCTTCCCTTAAGGCACTGGAAGCTCAAAGAAAGCCAGAGACCAGTGTGGGGAATAGGAGGGTGCCAAAATACCTTAGAGACAATGCACCCAGTAAAGTGGGAGGCAGAGGATCACCAAGGGACCGTATGGCCGTTGGTGATTCCAGGACTTAGTTTTAACATCTGGGGCAGGGACATTATGAGCCGCCTCGGGATGAAGCTATCAAATTTTTAGTAAGGGCCATTGCTGTTGTACTGGAGTCCCCACCCTTGAATTGGAAGTCAGACACCCCGATTTGGGTGGCACAATGGCCTCTGACTCCAGAAAAACTCCAGGCATTACAACTATTGGTTAAGGAGCAATTAGCACCCTGGAATGCTCCTGTGTTTGTTAAAAAGAAAAAATCTGGGAAAGTCAGGTTCCTTACAGATGTTAATGAAGCATTTGTAAGCACCTGGCAGCAGCTATACCTAAGTAAAGAGCCACTATGCATTCTTATCATCTTTACCTTAAAGGCGATCCTCGCTAAACAAAGAAGGGGAAAAGATCGCCTAATACAATCAGAGCCAAGATCAAGAGGCCTAATACAATCAGAGCTTGATACAGCTGTCTCAAGAGGCTCACATACTACTCCAGCTATGAGACATTTTGTGACTTTTCCAAGACAACCCCGCAAGGAAAGTAATACCCAGGCTGGATATAAAGACACATGGGCCATGGTAAAGGATATGGCCTCAGGGAAATGGAAAGGTCCGTATAAGATACTAATATGGGGTCCAGGGTATGTTTGTGTCTCCACAGGAAAAGGTGATGCGTGGATTCCCATTAGAAGGATCCGTAGGTGGGAACCGAGGTCGGAGCCGACGGAGACGCAGGAGGCGGAGAGCCCAGAGACCCTGGAGAAGGATCATACAACACCTGAGCCTGCTGCTGACAGCTTTAACCTTGCTGCCCAGAGAGGAAGCAGCCCTCATCACAACCGCAGACACTGCTGCTGACAGCTTCCCATCTAGGCATCCTTTTTTCGCCAGCTGAATGAGGACTTTGATATCACAAACCCAGGACACTTGGGTGGGGAGGAGGTGACCAATTTTCCACCTGTATAGATCCATTTGCAAGATTAAGGGAGTGGTGACGTGTAAGGCGCCTACACCAGCTGCTTCTCTTAAAATATGCTTTGGGATTTTAGTTGATTGCACTTCCCCAGTTGTAACTCAGCCATTTAGTTTCATCTTTGTTTTATTTGATGCCTCCCTTTGTCAGTTGTGCTAGCTGCAGATTTCTGTGTGAATGAAGTCTTGTTGTAAGGTACTCATATGCTAAAGGCCTTCCTTAATCCACTCAGCCTCCAGCCACTGTTTGCTCTAGAGCCAGGTGCGCTCCGCGCATAACAAAGAAGGGGATATGTTGGGACTGGAAGCTCAATTCCGTGTGGACAGTCTCGGGCAGGTAAAAGTGGGACTTCTAAATCTTAGAGTCTTACGAGGCCCTCCATGAACAGCGGGGGTTCGAGAAGGTCAGACCGAGCTAGCTCGGCTAGCTCGAGTATTTCCGCCTCTCCCCCGGAGATACCTGATGGGTGGAGTCTCCCTGCCCTCGAGGTCGTCCCGGATTGGAGCACACCTAGTTACCTAACAGCATGGTATTGAGATGCAAACTGTGTGGCTGAAGATTGAGTAGGATTCAGGAAGCCTAAAAGCACTCTTAGCACGTGTGGAGCCAAAGAGAAAAGTAGGGCTCCGCTTCTTTTCTTTCCTCTCTCCCCTCCCCCTCTCTCCCCACTTGTACTTCTACTTCCATTCCCTTAAGCTTAGCCTTCTTAGGAAATCTCCCCCTCTTCGTCCTAAGAAAGAAGACCCCCTGCACTTGTAACCGAAACCCTGTAATAAAGCTCAACCCCTGTTTGACTCTGGAACGTCCTTTCTCTCATACGTGCATCCGGCGTGGCCAGCCGAAGACCTCGGGAGGTGAGGTAAGGAAGACTCGGGTAGCCCAATAAATACGTGTAACTCTTCAGACTTTTCTCAGTATTAGGATAGTTGGAGGGATTGTATACATATAGACAGAGGGCACAGTGTGAGTTCAATATGAAAGGATATTTTTAAAATACAGTTAAGGTGTGAGAGAGAAATATATTGGTAGGAGAAAGAGAGAAATAGAATGGGCCAAATCATCTCACATAAAAGAGGCAGAAAAAAGCTTCTTCAATGGAGGGAAAGAAGGGTGAGGTGGGAGGGAAAGAGTGAACCTTACTCTCATTGCATTCAGGTTAAAGATTTGGTATGGAAATCTATTTTATACTACAGGAAAGTAGAGGGGAAGTAGAGGGGAAGGGCATAAGTGGGGAATGGGGGAGATTATAGAAGGGAGAACAAATGGGAGGAGGGAGTAATTAGAAGTAACATTTTTGAGGAAGAATAGGGTCAAAAGAGAGAACAGAATAAATGGAGGGCAGGATAGGATGGAGGGAAATACAATTAGTCTTTCACATATGACTGTTATTGAAGTGTTTTTCATAACTATACATTTATAACCTATATTGAATTGCTTGCCTTGGTGGTGGGGTTGGAGGGGAAGAGGGAAAAAGAGGTAGAAGTTAGAACTCAAAGTTTTAAAAATGAATGTTAAAAATTGTTTTTATATGCAACTGGTAAATAAGATATACAGACAATGTGGTACAGAAGTCTATCATGCCCTACAAGAAAATAGAGGGGATGGGGATTAAAGAAGGGAGGGTGTGATAGAAAGGAGGGCAGATTGGGGGAAGCGGTAATCAGAATGCTTGCTGTTTTGGGGTGGGTAGAGGGCAGAAATGGGGTGAAAATTTGGAACTCAAAATTTTGTGGAAGTGAATGCTGAAAACTAAAAATAATAAATTTAAGTAAAAATGAAAGAATTACAATCACTGTATTTGTGTGTGTGTGTGTGTGTGTGTGTGTGTGTGTGTGTGTGTGTGTGTGTGTAGGGGTTTGAGGGTGGCTTCCTACAAAAGACTCCTTCAGTCAAGATACAAATCATGGCATTTGACTTGTCTGTCTCCGCTTATGTGATATAATGGTGGTTTATCTTCCATCAGCATCAGTGAAAGAGGTCAAGAAGACTGTCAAACTGTGTTATCCCTCTCCCCATGCCAATCATATGCCAGTAAAGAGGAGATAGGTTCTGAGATAGTTATGCTAATTGCAACTTCCCTTTGACTCATTCTGCCTATGGAGAATAATCTTCTGACATGACTAAGACATAATAAAATAAAGCTTCAGAAACTATTTTTTTTCCAAATAGCCACCACTAGATGGTAAGCAGAGGAGCCATAAACCAAGACACCTGCAAAAAAATTTTTTTTTCAGGATCAGAAGAAAAATACAAGGGCTCTGGACTTTTAAAGAAGTAATTTTAAAGAAGTAATGATAATTCATTTTGGAGTTTCTTCATTCTCTTTCCTTCTGACTAATCACCTTTTGGTGTCTCGAATTCCAATGGGGATCTGGAACCCCATCAAATAACTTTTCTGAAGTCACTGAGATTCAAAATGAAAAGAATTCATGAAGTCCATCAGAGAAAGCCTTGAGGGTAGGGTGGGAAGGTGAGGGGGACAAATGACTTAGTAACTATGATGTTCTTTACTTTATTCAAACTTGATTCGAATGTCCTTTGTGAAAGGAGTGGAAGGAGTCTTGGAAGGAATATTGGAAGGAGTCATCATTTTGATAAAATTTCCTGAAAGAAAGTTTTATTTTCAACCAATGCTTTTCTTTCTTCACTTTTTCTATAAAATCTCTCCATTTTTTGTCATCCTGCTGAAAACATCCAACACATTTATTAGTAAGTCCATAAAGTAGTAGCAACAACCACGTCTAGCATTTATAGAGCACTTTAAGTTTATATAAATATTATCTCATTTTATCCTCACAGTAACCCCAAGAGACAAAAGTACATTTATTATCATCATATGATAGATGAGGAAATGGAAGTAAAGATGAACTGACTCCTCCAGGTTCACTCATCTGGTGTCTAAGGTCAGATTTAAATTCATCTTTCTGACCACAGAAGCAACTAGGCTTCATAGTGGATAGAGTTTTCAGCCAGGAGTCAAGAAGACTCATTTTTTGTAAGTTGAAATCTGGCCTCAGAAATTTAGTACCTGTGTGACCCTGGGTAAGTCACTTTACCCTATTTTCCTCAGTTTTGTCATCTGTAAAATGAGCTAGAGAAGAAAAAGGCAAACCACTATGGCATTTTTGCCAAGGAAACCCCAAATGGAATGACAAAGGGTTGGATACAATTGCAACTAACCCCATGTCCAGCGTTCTATCCACTATATTCCCTAGATCTTTATCACATCAATTCCAATTTCTCTTTTTTTTTTATTCATATGATCATGGAGGTAGCATAATTAGATCTAGACCGGAACTTTGTGGTCATGTAGACCAACCTTTCCATTTTACACAAGAAGAAATACATGATACAAGGGGCTAAGTAATCCATCCATAGTCATTTTGGCAGCTAGGAACAAAATCTGAGTTTATATTTAGATAAGGTGATTGTAAAATCCAACTACATTCACTGTATAATTCTGTATTGTATGAGGAAATTCCATACATCATTGAAATCATACATTTGATATCTCTTCACATATGTAATATCTATAAATACACAGATGCACACATTATATATATATATATGTGTGAATATATGCACACATATATAAAACACACACACATATACACGTATTAACATATACACAGATACATGGGGGTATACAAACATATATTTTCTCTATCTCTCTCTTCTGTCTCTCTCTCTCTCCTTTTCTTGTATCCCATATTATTTTTTAGGAGACATGAATGTCTCCAAGAGAAATATTTCTATCCAGATACTTTACATTATCAATGTCTTAGTCTGGTGTCTCCTTTAAATTATTGTTATGTGTGCTGAATTTACTCTATATCTTGTTCTTTGAGCTAGTTAATATGTCTATTATGATGCAAAGAGATGTGATTGTTTCTTACTCTTACCTGGTTTCAAGATTGTTCCTTTTTCCATCTGTATGCTTTCTTCCTTGTCCTGTTTTTTTCTTTTAATTTATTTATTTATTTTTAGTTTTCAATATTCATTTCCACAAGATTTTGAGATCCAAATTTTCTCCCGTTCTCTCTTCTCCTCTCACCCCAAAACACTGTGAAGTCTGATTACCCCTTTCCTCTATCTGCCCTCCCTTTGATCATACCCCTCCCTTCTCTTATCCCCATCTTCTCTCTTTTCTTGTAGGGAAAGATAAATTTCTATACCCCATTACCTGTATTTCTTATCTCCCAGTTGCATGCAAAAGCAATTCTCAACATTCATTCCTAAAACTTTTGAGTTCCAACTTCTCTCCCTCCCTCTCCACCCATTCTCACTGAGAAGACAAGCAATTCAATATAGGCTATACATGTGTAGTTATACGAAAGACTTCCACAATAGTCATGTTGTGAAAGATTAACTATATTTCCCTTCATCCTATCATGTCCATTTACTGTATTCTTTCTTTTGTCCTTGTATTTTCCCCAAAGGGTTTACTTCTAATTATGCCCTCCTCCCATTTGCCCTCCCTTCTATCATTCCTCCGCACACACTCCACTTATTCTCTTCTCCCCTACTTTCCTGTAGTGTAAGACAGATTTTCATACCAAATTGAGTGTGCATGTTATTCCCTCCTTAAGCCAAATATGATGAGAATACGCATCACTTTTTCCTTCTCACCTTCCCCCTTTTCCTCTTCATTGAAAAAACTTTTTCTTGCCTCTTTTATGATAATTTTCCCCATTCCAATTCTCTCCTCCTCCCAAATATATTCCTCTCTCATCCCTTTTTTGGATCATCTTTTAGATATCATCCTTTACTATTCAACTCACCCTGTGTCCTCTGTGCATGTGTGTGTGTGTGTGTGTGTGTCTGTGTCTGTGTCTGTGTGTATGTATGTATATAATCCTTCCAACTACCCAAATACTGGGAAAAATTTCAAGAGTTACAAATATTGTCTTTCCATGTAGGAATGTAAACAGTTCAACTTTAGTAAGTCCCTTATGATTTCTCTTTCCTGTTTACCTTTTCATGCTTCTCTTGATTCTTGTGTTTGAAAGTCAGATTTTCTATTCAGCTCTATTCTTTTCATCAAGAATATTTGAAAGTCCTCTATTTCATTGAATGACCATTTTTCTCTTTGAAGTATTATACTCAGTTTTGCTGGGTAGATGATTCATGGTTTTAATTCTAGTTCCTTTGACTTCTGGAATATCATGTTCCAAGTCCTTCAATTCTTTAACATAGAATCTGCTAGATCTTGTGTTACCTTGATTGTATTTCCACAATGTTCAAATTGTTTCTTTCTGGCTGCTTGCAACATTTTATCCTTGACCTGGGAACTCTAGAATTTGGCTACAATATTCCTAGTGTTTTTTTTTTTTTTTTCAGATTTCTTTCAGGAGGCGATTGGTGGATTTGTTCAATATTTATTTTGCCCTCTGATTCAAGAATATCAGGGCAGTTTTGCTTGATTATTTCATGAAAGATGATGTCTAGGGTCTTTTTTTGATCATTGCTTTCAGGTAGTCCCATAGTTTTAAAATTGTCTCTCCTGGATCTATTTTCCAGGTCACTTGTTTTTCTAATAAGATGGTTCACATTTTTTCTATTTTTTCATTCTTTTCATTGTTTTGTTCTCATAATGTCATTAGCTTCCATCTGCTCCATTCCAATTTTTAAAGAACTATGTTCTTCAGTGAGCTTTCGAACCTCCTTTTCCAATTGGCTAATTCTGCTTTTTTAAAGCATTCTTCTCCTCATGGGCTTTTTGGACCTCTTTTGCCATTTAGGTTAGCATATTTTTAAAAGTGTTGCTTTCTTCAGAACTTTTTGGGTCTCTTTTAGGAAGCTGTTGATATTTTTCATGATTTTTTTCATTGCTCACATTTCCCTTCCCAATTTTTCCTCCACCTCTCTTGCTTGATTTTCAAAATTCTGTCTGAGCTCTTCCATGGCCTGAGATCATTGAATATTTTTTGGAGGTTTTGGATGCAGAAGCCTTGACTTTTGTGTCTTCTACTGATGGTATGCTTTTGTCTTCCTCATCCAAAAGGATGGAAGAAAATACCTGTTTACCAACAAAGTAACCTTCTATCGTCTTACTTTTTTCCCTTTTGGGGGGCATTTTCCAAGCCAGTTATTTGACTTTTGAGTCCTTTGTCAAGTGGAGGGTATACTCTAGGGACCAGTAAGTTCTCAGTTCCTCCAAGGTGGCACTATCAAAGTAGAGGAGTTTTCTCCTCTCTTGGCCTGTGCTCTGGTCTGGGAGCAACTACAAGCTTTTCAGCCCAGGATCTGTGAATAGAATTCCCTCTCCATACCCTCCACCAGTTCCACCACACAAACTCTCTTCTTCACTCCAGGGCTACCACTCAGGACTGAGACCCAGATCAGTTGCTAGATTCCTCCAGGGTCTTTGGATCGAGGACCCCAAAAATGGATGCTCTGCTGCAATGACGGCTGCTGCCTAGGTGAAAGAGCTTTCCCACTGACCTTTGAAGCTTTCTTTGATGTTTGTGGGTTGAGAAATCTGGGAACCAGAACTGCTACCCATATTTCTGCACCCTGAAGCCTGCTCCAGTCCTGCTACACTGTGCTCTGAGCCTGGTGCGATGGACCTTTCCTGTTGACCTTCCAGGCTACCATGGGATGGAAATCTGTTTTACTCTTTCATTTTGTGGCTTCTGCTGTTCTAGAATTTGTTTAGAGTCATTTTTACAGGCATTATTTGAGTGATGGGGGGAGAGCTAGAGCAGGGACATCCTTCTCATTTCTTCCTTCTAGCTAATGTTGATTTTTTTTTGTTTGTTTTTTAAACAGCTCAGCCCTCTGAGCTATATTGTGTTTGATTTCAGTATATCTTCTTGAGATTCAGTTCTCTGGTTCCCTTCAGACAATGTTAGATCTCTTGATCAGATGTGATAATAGGGTAGTGAATTCAAGGGGACTACAAAAATCATCAAGTTCAGTTCCCAAATTTTTCTGTTGAGGAAACTGAGGCTCAGATGGATGAGGTGTCTTATCCAATGACACAGAGATAGAAAATGCCAGGATTCAATCTATGTTGAACCATCTTACAATTAATTTTCAGTCAAAAAACTAGCCAGAGTCTGGCTACATTAATTTTAGTTAAGATCCCAATTCCTTCACAACAGCTACAGAAAAATTAAATTCAACATTTGACCAATGTTACAGTAGGATCATGCTGCTCCAACTCATTTAGAAAGGATATGCACGGTAAAAAGAGCCTCAGTCACATACATTTTCATGGAGCTGAATTCTATGACAAAGTTAGTTACAAATGGAGTTTACCAAAAATACAGTAGAATTTTCCATATTAATCAATTTGACCTCATCAATGTCTCTGTGTCAGTAACTTTGACTGCAATTCAATTTTATTCTATTTGCATTCTGAGCTTTTTGCCCAAGCATACTTGAGCCAAAAATAATGCTTTTACCCCTTTGCCATCTTGATTTTAGAGGTACTAATGATCAAATCTTATTGACTTACCACATGTAAAATGACTTTGTCTTTGGCTGTAACTTTAAATCTGGGCAGTTTTTCTGACATCTATATTTTCTATTCATGTCATCTCAATTGAAAAGTTTGTGGTTTTTTTTTTTTTCTGACACTAAAGCTATGATATAAGGACCAGAATCCAGAGCTGGAAAGTGCAGATGTCATCTATCTCAATAGACACGTATTAGAGGTGATAAAAGTGAGATCTGGGGAGATTAAATAATTTGGTCATACCAGACACTAACCATCAGAAGGAGGATTCACACTTAGTTTCTCTGAGTCAAGAGCCAATGATCTTTCTATTGTATCCTGCTGCCCTTGCTATAATACTATGATGAGAGAAGGGACAATATCTAGGGGGAGCTACTTTTGAGAAGATAGCAATATAGGCATTTTTCAGGAGTTTTAGGAAAAAATAAGCTATGAAAATGTGGATTCTTTAAAATTTCTTATCCAGTGTTCATGATCTTTCAGTTCCTTCATTCCATAAGCACTTATTAAGTCCCTACTACATTCAAATTGCTAAGCTATGCTCTCCCTTCTCCCAAGGAACTTACATTCCTCTGAATATTTACAACTTTGACAAATATTACTAAATAATAAAAATTACAAAATGATAAGAGATGGGTTGGAATCTTTATCCCTAAAAGAAATATGCAACTTGATAAGATTATTCATGTATTGAAGCATTAAACTATATTTGGAAGCTATACAGGTTTTTGAGGAATGGACTGACATGAACAAAAGGGAATGAGATAGGATAGGGAGACTAAGCAATGAAACCAATTGAGAGGCTATCACAAAAACTCTAAATAAAAGGAGATAATGGGAAGAAAGGGAAGCTATCACACAGCTCCAAATAGCAAAACTTAACAATTGAGTGTGTGTGTGTGTGTGTGTGTGTGTGTGTGTGTGTGTCTGTGAAGGAAAAGGTTGCCACAATGTCTCTGAATCTGGAAGATAAAGAGGATCATAGTGTCATTAATGGCAATAGGGAAGGCAGGAAGAGATTCTGAGGCAAAGCATTTGAGTTGCTGTGGCATGCCCACCTTTTGGATAATACTCAAGAAAAGCTTTAAAAATATGGACCTGGGGCTTGGAGAGAAATATTAGTGTTAAAGATCAGATTTTGGTAACAGCTGTCTGCAAGTGACTGTTGACAGAGTATAAGTATCTGAGATAACTAGGGAAGGGAGGAACCGAGGGACCAAGGGAAGGAGAAAGAGAGAGACAGAGAGAGAGAGAGAGAGAGAGAGAGAGAGAGAGAGAGAGAGAGAGAGAGAGAGGAGTGGGGAGCAGAAGAGGAGGAGGACTGTGACTATAATTCTGGACAAAGTCACAATTTATGAGATAAGAAGAGGAAGAAGGAAGTGAAAAGGGAGACAGGACTTCCAAATTCATCCTGGAGAAATGACCCCAAACCCATGAATGTCAATAATAGAGACAAATAGAACACAAAGATCTGTTAACTTCTCACAGTGAAGGATATTATAAGATCATAGGTTAAGAACCGGATAGGAACTTAGACCATTTAAAAAAGCTTCCATTTCACACATGGAGAAACTGAAACCCGAAGTGGTTAAGTAGAGTACAGTGTACGTATGACATATGCAATGTGACAGAGATTCCAACCGGCAGTATGGGGATTTGAAGTCTGACCTCTTGCCTCCAAAATCCAGTATTACTTTGAATGCTATGTTTTCATTTGAGGTCAAACCTGGGGTTGAATCATGCCCTTGTCTCTGGATATATTACTGGACAAATCAATTTCTTTAAACTTCAAATTCTTATCTGAAAAATTGGGGTGATTCTACTTGTGCCACTGACAGTACAGGGTTACCTGTGAGAAAAGCGCATTGCAAGATTTTACACGCTATAAAAATGTGAATTCCAGTTCTTTCATAGACAAGTTTATTAGTCCAATACAGATGTGAGAAGAGGCAGAGTTTAATTATTTTCAATTTTCAGTGTCTGCATCAACTTCTAAATGTCATTGTTTCACCCCCAGCTACTTAGTGGCTCAGATCCTGGAAGTGAGGACTTGCTACTGGGGGAGGTGGAGAGGTAACCCTCTCTCTTTCCCTAGCAGGTACAAAGTTAGCATATATAGCTCCATGGCTGCATAAGAACATAGACGTAATCTGACTCTCCTATAAATGCTGGCAATCTGTTGAATTCTAAAGATTGTATAAATCTTAGCAGCTTTCCTGATGCTTCATACACAAACAGCTGTTGTTTCTTGGTCGACTGGTTAAATATGCTGCACAATTTTCCCATGAAAAATCTCACCAAATATGATTCCAGTATTTCTTCCCCTACTTCACTGCTATCAGCTTCAGCTCTGGAAACATGCAGTGAGAAGTAAGTCAGAAGTTTAAGAGCCTTGGGCTTGGGGTCAGAGGATCCAGCTTCAAAGCCTTACTTTGTTACATGCCTACCTATATGACCTTTGGCAAGTCATTTAAATTCTCTGGGGCTCAGTGTCCCTATATTTCAAATTAGGAGGGAAGAATTGATCATCTCCAACATCACTTCCAACTATGAAATCATTAAGTATTTTTTTTATCTTTGGACACAGTAAGGTGTTAAGGGCAAGAACATCATGGCAGACTTAGTAGGGACCTAGGACCATGTAGATGATCTTGTACCTGAATAAAAATCCCCTTTTTATCATTTCTGATAAGTGGATGGCTATACTTTTCTTGAGTGAGAATGCCCCCAGAGACAGCCCATTCTACTTTGCAGAGCTATAATTATTACTAAGCAGTAGGGTTACTTCAAACTTCACTCTACCTCTCTGTTTCTAAACCTGTTAGTCCTAGTTTTGTCCTCTGGGGCCAAACAGAACAATTATGATTCGTGACTTATTAAATACTATTATATATATTTTTTTAATTTAGCTGTTTTAAATGGCTTCATCCATTCTACCAATTATTCCTCATACAACATGACCTCAAGGACACTTTGCTGTGCTGGCTGCCCTCTACTCCATGCTCTATAGCTTATCAATATCCTTCCTAAAATTTGGAGCCAAAAATGTAGAAAGTGCCTTGGGAGTCAGGGGGCCTAGATTCTAGATTCTACTCTGTAACTAGTAGGATAAATGACTCTGCACAATAAATCATGCAACAAACAAAATTTTACTGTACTTACTTACTGACACTTACTATGTGCCAGACACTTATTGGTGTAGGAGAAAAGATATATAAACAAAATAAAGAAGAAGGGAAGGAAGAAAGGAAGGAAGGAAGGAAGGAAGGAAGGAAGGAAGGAAGGAAGGAAGGAAGGAAGAAAGGAAGGAAGGAAGGAAGGAAGGAAAGATGAAAGAAGAAAAAGAAAAAAGAAGGGAGTGAGGGAAGGAAGAAAAAATATTCTCCTTTCAAAGACCACATGTTTGTATTTTAGTAGGAAAATACAAGATAAATACTGAGAAGGAAGGTAACCTTTGAGAGGAAGGCACTTAACTTGCATCTGGGGGACTAGGAAGTTATTTAACTTTTCTAGACTTCAGATTCGTCCTTTAGAAATAAGGAGTTTAGGCCAAGATGGCAGAATGAAAGCAACGACTCACCTAAGCTCCTGGACAAACTCCTCTGGATATCTCTGAAAGGAGAATCTGACCAAACTTTGGAGGTGTGGAATCCAGTGGGTGACAGACTTTGACAGATTCGGAGCCCAGGTTGGACTGGAAGGTCCACGGGAAGGATCTGTTCCACGGGGGTAAGCCCACAGCGCACTCGGTCAGCGCAGCAGGGCGGAAGGGACCTGAGAAGCCCGAGAGTGGCGGGCAAAACCAGCAGAGCAGGAGACAAGCCAAACCGAGCCGGTGAGAGCCGCTGAGAGCCAGATATCAATGCAGCAGCCCTTGAAACCTTCAGCCTGAAAACTAAACTTCGGTAGGTCACCTACTTGAACTTCCGGGAGCCAGGATGGCGGAGTGATCAGTAAATGCTCTCTCCTCCCCCCTGATGACCATGAAAGAACCATAAAATATTTCCCCAGATAAATCCTGGATCAGCGGGAACAGCAGAAGGGGGCAAATAGTCTCATAACACCAGAGGCTAGAAAAATAGCAAAGGGAGATTCTTCCTACTGTGGCAGAGGCGATCTGGAAGGACAGACGACCCAGGGCAGAGAAAATTCGCACTGAGACCCAGGCAAGCCTCAGCACCGGGAGACAAGCCCAAGGAGGGGTGGGAACACGCATTAGCATCTAGGCGTGCCCCAGCCCTTCAGGGGAAAAGGGAAGACAATAGGGAAGCTGGGATCACCATTCCCTGACCTTGCCTTTGCCTCAGGTCAGCTGAGGAGATCTCCTGAGACCAGACCACCCCTCCCACACACCTAACAAGCTAACCCCAGGGTTGATCTGGGAAACAAAAAACAAAAACCTGCTTTTAGCCTCGACACACATCAGCTCAGCACAAAGATCTGTACCTTCTGACTGAAAGAACCAGAAGCTACAACACTCAGCCAACATCATGAATCGGAAAAAGCAGACAAAAAGTGAAAAAACCATAGAATCTTTCTATGGGGATAAGGACCAAAACACAAACACCAAAGATGTCAGAGCTGAGACTGTACTTCCATCTGAAACCTCAGAAGGGACTATGAATTTCTCGCAAGCTCAACTAGATTACCTGGAACAGCTGAAGAAGGAAATAAAAGAAAAACTGGCCAATGATTTTAAAATTATAAAAAAAGAATTCACTGATGAGAACATCACTCTGAAAAGGAAAATTGAACAAATGGAAAAGGAAGTTCAAAAATTAACTGGAGAGAATAATTACCTAAAAGGAAGAGTTAATCAAACAGAAAAGGAAACCCAAAACCTAATTGGGAAAATTGATCAGATGGAAAAGGAAACCCAAAACCTAACTGGGAAAATTGGTCGAATGGAAAAAGAAGTACAAAAATTAAATGGAGAAAATAGCTCCTTAAAGGGAAAAATTGGTCAGATGGAAAAGGAGATGCAAAAGTTAACTGAAGAAAACAATACGATGAAGATTAGAATTGGGCAAGTAGAAACTAATGACTCAATGAGGCAACAAGAATCAGTCAAACAAAATCTAAAGAATGAAAAGATAAAAGAAAATGTAAAATATTTAATTGGAAAAACAACTGACCTGGAAAATAGATCCAGGAGAGAAAATTTAAGAATTATTGGCCTGCCAGAAACCCATGATGAAGAAAAGAGTCTGGACAATATCTTCCAGGAATTCATCAAGGAAAACTGCCCAGAAGTACTAGACCCAGAGGGCAAAATAGTCATGGAAAGAATCCACCATTCCCCTCCCGAAAGGGATCCCAAACTCAAAACCCCAAGAAATATCGTTGCCAAATTCCAGAGCTATCAAGTGAAGGAGAAAATACTAAAAGCAGCCAGAAAGAAACAATTCAAATATAAAGGACATACAGTCAGGATCACACAGGACCTTGCAGCTTCTACATTAAAAGATCGAAAGAATTGGAACCCAATATTCCATAAGGCAAAGGAGTTGGGACTTCAACCAAGGATCAACTACCCAGCAAAGTTCAGCATAACATTTCAGGCAAGGAGAAAGTCATTCAACGAAATAAGGGATTTCCAGAGCTTCCTGACCAAAACACCAGAACTCAATAGACAATTTGATCTTCAAATGCAGGTCTCAAATGCAGGGAATCATAAAAAGGTAAACAGGGGGAAAAAACAAAAACAAAAACTTGCTACTCAATTAGGGCAAACTGTTTACCTCCTTATAAGGGAAGATGATACCTGTTAATCTTGAGAACTGTGCAGCTATTATGATAAAAAGGATATATGTAGAGGGAACGGGCATAAAGTAAATGATGTCATGTCAAAAATATGATTTAAGTATGAGAAGGGATTGTAATAGGAGGTGTGAAAAGGGGGAAGCAGAAAATGGCAAATTATATCACAGGAAGAAGTACAAAACTATAGTAGAGGGAAAGAGGGGAGGGAGATGACCATTGTTTGAGAGGTACTCTCATCTGATTTGTTTAAAGGAGGGAACAATAATCTTAAGTAGATAACCCTAACTAGCTCTATAGGTAGTAGGAGGGGAAGGGGGAAGAAAGGGGAGGGTGGCTAAAAGGGAGGAAAGAAGCAATAAGAGTAAAGGGGAGTAAAAGGGAGGGGGGCTAAAAGAAAGAGGGGAAGGCTACAGGAGGAGGGGGAGAAAAGTGAATATTATTGAGGAGGGGAAGGGAGACGGGAGAGCTAAAAGCACAAATGGTGGGAAAGAGGTTGGAGGGAAATACACAGATTGTAATCATAACTGTGAATGTGAATGGAATGAACTCTCCCATAAAATGGAGACGGATAGCAGAATGGATTAAAAGCCAACAATATGCTGCTTACAAGAAACACATTTGAAACGGGGGGATACACATAGGATAAAGGTCAAAGGATGGAGCAGAATATATTGTGCTTCAGCTCATGTAAGAAAGGCAGGAGTAGCAATCCTAATCACAGACAAAGCAAAAGCAGAAATAGATCTAATCAAAAGGGATAAGGATGGAAACTATATCCTGCTAAAAGTCACCATAGACAATGAAGCAATATCATTACTAAACATGTATGCTCCAAGTGGTATAGCATCCAAATTCTTAGAGGAGAGGATGGGGGAGTTGAAGGAAGAAATTGATAGCAAAACTAGACTAGTGGGGGACCTCAACCTCCCCCTCTCTGAACTCGATAAATCTAACCTCAAAATAAACAAGAAAGAGGTTAAGGAGGTAAATAAAACTCTGGATAAGGTAGATATGATAGATCTTTGGAGAAAATTAAATGGGAATAGAAAGGAATATACCTTTTTCTCAGTGGTACATGGAACATTTACAAAAATTGACCATGTACTAGGACATAAAAATTTCGCAATCCAGTGCAGAAAGGTAGAGATATTCAGTGCATCCTTTTCAGATCATAATGCATTAAAAATTACATGTAATAAAAGGCCATGGAAAGAGAAACCAAAAATCAATTGGAAACTAAATAATCTAATTCTAAAGAAGGGTTGGGTTAAAGAAGAAATCATAGAAACAATCAACAATTTCATTCAAGAGAATGACAATAGTGAGACAACATACCAAAACTTATGGGATACTGCAAAAGCAGTTATTAGGGGAAGTTTTATATCTTTGAATGCTTACATAAATAAAATAGAGAAAGAGGAGATCAATGACTTAGGCTTGCAGTTGAAAAAGCTAGAAAAAGAACAAATTGAAAATCCCCAAGTAAATACCAAATTAGAAATACTGAAAACCAAAGGAGAGATTAATAAAATTGAAATTAAGAAAACTATTGAATTAATAAATAGAACCAATAGTTGGTTTTATGAAAAAACTAATGAAATTGATAAACCTTTGGTCAATCTGATTTAAAAAAAGAAAGAAGAAAATCAAATTCCTAATATTAAAAATGAAAGGGGTGAACTCACCTCCAATGAGGAGGAAATTAAAACAATAATTAGAAACTACTTTGCCCAACTTTATGCCCACAAACTCGATAATCTAAACGAGATGGATGAATATTTTAAAAAATACAAATTGCCCAGATTAACAGAAGAGGAAGTTGAATACTTAAACAACCCCATCTCAGAAAAAGAAATTGAACAAGCCATCAATGAACTCCCTAGGAAAAAATGTCCAGGGCCAGATGGATTCACAAGTGAATTCTATCAAACATTTAAAGAACAGTTAATTCCAATACTATATAGACTATTTTTGAAAATTGGGGAATAAGGAGTCCTCCCAAATTCTTTCTATGATACAAATATGGTTTTGATACCCAAACCAAGAAGAGACAAAACAGAGAAAGAAAATTATAGACCAATTTCCCTAATGAATATAGATGCAAAAATTTTAAATAAGATTTTAGCAAAATGAATACAGCATCTTATCACGAGATTAATACATTATGATCAGGTAGGATTCATACCAGGATTACAGGGCTGGTTCAATATTAGGAAAACTATTAGCATTATCGATCACATCAACAACAAAGCTAACAAAAACCACATGATTATCTCAATAGATGCAGAAAAAACTTTTGACAAAATACAACACCCATTCCTACTAAAAACACTGGAGAACGTAGGAATAAAGGGAACTTTCCATAAAATAATAAGCAGTATCTATCTAAAACCTTCAGCAAGCATTATATGCAATGGGGATAAGCTAGATGCATTCCCAATAAGATCAGGGGTGAAACAAGGTTGTCCATTATCACCACTATTATTCAATATGGTACTAGAAATGTTAGCTGTAGCAATTAGACAAGATAAAGATATTCAAGGAATAAGAATAGCCAAAGAAGAAACTAAATTATCACTCTTTGCAGATGATATGATGATTTACCTAGAGAATCCCAGAGATTCAAATAAAAAATTACTTGAATTAATAAAAAACTTTGGCAAAGTTGCAGGTTACAAAATAAACCCACACAAATCTTCTGCATTCCTATATATTAGCAACAAAGTCCAATAGCAAGAGATAGAAAGAGAAATCCCATTTAAAGCTAGGGTAGACAGTATAAAATACTTAGGAGTCTACCTGCCAAAACAAACCCAGGGATTATATGAACACAATTACAAGACACTTTTTGCAAAAATAAAGTCAGATTTAAGTAAGTGGAAAAACATTAGTTGCTCATGGGTAGGCCGTGCTAATATAATAAAAATGACAATTCTACCTAAATTAATATACTTATTTAGTGCCATACCAATTAAACTATCAGAGAATTATTTTCTAGAGCTGGATAAAATAATATCAAAATTCATTTGGAAAAACAAATGGTCCAGAATATCAAAGGGACTAATGAAAAGAAATGCTTGGGAAGGTGGCCTAGCGCTACCAGACCTCAAATTGTACTATAAAGCAGCAATTATCAAAACCACTTGGTATTGGCTAAGAAACAGAGAGATAGGCAAGTGGAATAGACTTGGCACTCAAGATGCAGTAGGCAAGGAATATAGCAACCTTCTGTTTGATAAGCCCAAGGACCCCAGCTTCTGGGAAAAGAACTCATTGTTTGACAAAAATTGCTGGGAAAACTGGATAACAGTGTGGCGGAAATTAGGCGTAGACCCATACCTGACACCACACACAAGAATAAAGTCCAAATGGGTACATGATTTAAGTATAAAGATTGATACCATGAATAAACTGGAGAAGCAAGGAATAGTGTATTTATCAGATCTATGGAGAAGGGAAGAATTCTTTACTAAAGGAGAGATAGAAAGCATTATGAAATGCAAAATGGATAACTTTGATTACATTAAACTGAGAAGTTTTTGCACAACCAAACCCAATGCAACCAAAATCCGGAGGGATGTAGTAAATTGGGAAAGAATTTTTACAGCTAAGCTCGGGGATAAACGCCTCATTTCTAGAATATATAGAGAACTGACTCATATGTATAATCATACAAGTCATTCCCCAATTGATAAATGGTCAAAGGATATGAACAGGCAATTTTCAGAGGAAGAAATTAAAGCTATCTATAATCATATGAAAAAATGCTCTAAATCACTATTGATTAGAGAGATGCAAATCAAAACAACTCTGAGGTACCACATCACACCTATAAGATTGGCAAACATGACAGAACAAGAAAATGATAAATGCTGGAGAGGATGTGGGAGAGTTGGAACACTAATTCATTGTTGGTGGAGCTGCGAGCGCATCCAACCATTCTGGAGAGCAATTCGGAACTATGCCCAAAGGGCTACAAAAATGTGCATACCCTTTGACCCAGCAATATCGCTACTAAGACTATATTCCTAAGAGATCATAAAAATGGGAAAGGGTCCCACATGTACAAAAATATTTATAGCAGCACTCTATGTAGTTGCCAAAAACTGGAAGTCAAGGGGATGTACATCAATTGGGGAATGGCTGAATAAATTATGGTATATGAAAGTAATGGAGTACTATTGTGCCATAAGAAATGACGAACAAGAAGACTTCAGAGAGGCCTGGAAGGACTTATATGACCTGATGCTGAGTGAAAGGAGCAGAACCAGGAGAACTTTGTGCACAGCAACGACCACAGTGTGCGAGAGTTTTTTCTGGTAGACTTGGAATTTTGTAATAACGCAAAAACTTCTTATAAAAAAAAAATCCCAAAGGTGGTTCTCAAGGCAAAATGCCTTCCACACTCAGAGAAAGAAATATGGAAGTCATTCACAAAATGTAGCAGATCATGTTTGTGTATGTGTATGTGTTTGTGTATCATGTTTTGATTTGTTATATGAATTTTTTCATTTATTTTAGTCTGACTACATAGCATGACTATAGTGAAAATATACTCAATAGGAAAGTATATGTAGAACCTATACAGAATTGTATGCAGTCGTGGGGAGGGAGGAGGGTAGTGGGGGGTAGGTGTGGGGGGGATAAAATCTCAATTGTATGGCAGTGATTGTTAAACATTAAAAAATAATAATAAAAAAAAGAAATAAGGAGTTTAGACTAGAAGGGATCTAAATTCCATTCCAAGCTTAATGATCCTAATTCTACTGTATAATTTTCATGAAGTATTAACTGAGACTGAATGGAGTGGAAAGAACCCTTCCTGGTTTGGAAAGACAACTGAGTTCAGATTGCTGCTCTGACTTACTACCTATGTGACCATGAGCAAATCCCTTATCCTTTCTAAGCCTCTCATTCCTTAACTGGAAAATGAGAATAATCATATTTCCATTTACCTGCCTTACAGGATGAATTGCAAGGAAATCTTACAGACCTGTTATGAAGTACATTGTAGATCTTAAAAGTGCTATAGAAATATGAGTTATTTATTGAAAATGCATTTTCTGCTAGACTTTCTGTTTCAGTAGAAAATGATGAATTAATATGGCTTAGGCATGGACCTAAAATTCTCATATTCAGGAGAATTCAAGGAACTTACCTTAAATGGTGTTCTGTATTTGGGAGGAAAAAAAAATACATTTTCCCACCTTGAATATCTGACTGAGTAAATGATGGAAAACATGGGAAATGAGAGGCTGTAACAACACACCAGCATCCAATGAGTAAAAGTAAATATAATATAAAAGACATTCCATGTGGTGAAAATAGTGGAATTCAATGCAGCAAGCAGGTACTGTACAAAAATATACATACGTAGTGGGGTTACAAAGGCAAAATGAAGCAATCAACATTGTATTGCTTATTCACATGAAGGAAGCAACATGTCGGAACATGAGTAAATTCAAAATATTTTGATGTCAATCCTGTTTTTTTTTACCCTTGGCATAAGAAACTACAAGTGAGGAAATTCCTAATTAGTTTGTACTTGCTCCATTATTTATAGTTTTAGAGAGCTTTCTGGGGGTCCTTAAAGGTTATGCGAGTTGCCCAGCCTAAATAGGCCAATATGTGGCAGAGACAGAACCAAGATCTGATTGACTCTTCATCTGGCTCTCTTTACACCATAGGAGATATGAATTGTAAAATAGTTTTGGGGACATTAACAACTAAAAATATCAAGAAATATCTTCTGTAGAAAGTGGTGTTTGAGCTGAGCCTTGGAGTAAGTATGTAGGTGGAGATTACAAAGAGAAGGATGTCTATAAAGACAAGCAAACATCAGAAGAAGTATATATCCTTGTCCATTATAGAGAAATAACATGTAAGCTCCTTGAAAGCAAGCACGCTCATATTTGTCTTTATATTACCATCAGCTAGTAGAAGTTCTGACACTGAGTAAGCATTTAGTAACTCCTTGTTGATTGCTTGATTGGATGAGAATGAACATATAATTTCCCCTGCTATTTTCAATATGCTTCCATCTTAGATAATAATGAATGTATGATGAGGAAGGTTTATTTCCAATTTATGGAGAACTCAGTGATGTCTTTGCCCCCTAAAAATGAGCTGAAATCCCTGTTATAATACTTTATACTCTTCCTCAATTCATAGTAAAATGGAAAGAAGATTGAGTGGATATCAAAAAACTGGATTCTAGATTCTTCTCTGTCATTTGATAAGGAACCCTGAGCAAGTCATTTCCTTTCCTTGATCCTCAATTTTCTTATATGTAAAATGGGGGTGGGATGAAGATTGCTGATCTCTAAGTTCATTTACAGCATTGTCAATGAACCTATCACCCAGGTGAGGTAAAAAGCAAAAACTTTCCAAGAACCTGTAATACCATTGTCAAAGAGCCGAATTTTTTTGCAAAGAGGGGTCTTTACATCTATCTTCCCATTTTCTTAACTTTCTAAAAGATGGCATTAAAGAAATATTTCTATTATTTTATTTCTCTACACATTTAGTGTTTTATACAAAATATTTATCTAGCTCTATAAAGCCTAAAAAAATGAGTTTCTCCTGTCCTCACAAGCTACTTTTATCACTCCTTGGATCCAACTTCCTATGCAGATTCCTACTCATCTTTTAAAATCCCCTTCAAAGATCATCTCTTCCAGGAAGCCTTCGCTGAGCTGCTATCTGACTGAAAATTTTTTCCATGGAACTGACTATGACACTTTGTTTTATAATTCTCTAATTCATAGTTTACAATAGAAGGGAAATAGAGCTGATCTCGTACACAGATGTAGCGATGATCTAGTATACAGATGAATACATATGGCCCAATGTGTTCTATGAAGGCAGAAACTATCTTAGCAAAGTTTTTCAATCTCCTACCACAATTAGCATAGCAGCTACACACTGCAAGGGCTCAATAAATGCTTTCAAATTGATACATAAATATTTTCCTGTTATTTCCATTGCTTCAAGAGAATGCTGTGTTAAATGTTCCTTTAATTTCTCCTAAGAATAAATTTTTTGTTCTGTTGTTTCTGATTCTTTGTGACTCTGTTTGGAGTTTTCTTGGCAAAGGTACTGGAGTGGTTTGCTCTTCCTTCTTCAGCTCATTTTACAGATGAGGAAACTGAGGCAAACAGGATTAAGTGACTTGTCCAAGGTCACACAGTAAGAATCTGAGGCTACTTTTGATCTCAGGAAGATAAGTCTTCCTTACTTTGGGCCTGCTGTTTTATCCACTGCACCACCTAGCTGCCCAAAAGTATAAATAAATAAGCAAAAAGGAATGTGGCTTCCACTTTCTGAGACCTTTCTGGGAGTTTTCTATTGCACAGATCTGTACGTCCACCTACGTTCTCCCAACTCACCTAAGCAGCTATTAATAGAGATCATTTCAATTAAAGAAGAAATCACTTTTTAATCAGGGATGCTGGATGGATTAGGCTGTGTTTTCCTTAACTCAAAGTTTCTTCAAATTCAAGAGATGTATTCTAGATGACTCAAAACTTGACATCATTCATTTCAGTTTAACAGGAGAGAGTGGCTTTAAAAATTGGTAGAGTTCTGCAGCTGGAAGTAGGATGGACTCTGCCAACTGTTCTCTTCAGTTTCCTATTTCTAATAATGCTATAAGATTTGACTCTACCCAGGCACATTTACGGAAGCACAGAACTTCATAATTGGAAAGGCTTTTAGTCTAAACTAAATCTGATAATGGAGAATTTGTTACTCCTCAAGGTTTCCAGTTCCATTTTGGGATAGTTCAGATGGCTAAGAGTCTCACCTCATACAGAGTCACATTTCTTCCTATATACTTACTGTTCCACCCACTAACCCTAATTCTGTCTCATGGAATCACAAAGAATAAGGTTAGCCTCTTTTCCATATGTCAACCCTTCCATATTATTATTATACTAATTAGTTAGTGAATGCTTTCCCAGGAAGGAAAATCAAACTGGAAACAAAGTTTGAGCCAACTCATCCAGGCTTCCATCAAGCCCTTGAATAATAAGTTTGTCTTTTATTTGAAAGAAGCTCTGGGCTATTCAGCTTTATCAACTTATGGTATAACACTTTGGGGAAGAATGAGTAGTTTTCCTATCACTAGAGACCTCCAAGCAAATACTTGACAACCACTCAGCTATGCTCTTTTAGGGATATTCAACTGTAAGTTGGACCAGATGACTTTTGAAGCCTGTTCTAACTCTGGCATCCTATGAACTAATTGGCCCACTCCTAGGTCTTCTGTTCTATAAGTAAAATATCAAGGAGGCATGAAGTCCTTCATATCTACTAGTGAATAAACACAGGAAAGAAAAGAAAAGAAGATTCTAGACCTCAACTTTAAAGAGCAGTAGTCTGAAGACACTGGAGACAACCATACTTTTTGTCTAGTTCTGTTTGTAAATGAAAGGTTTGGTGGTGGGGGATAGGTTGACTGTCATCAATTACTACATTTTCAACTGACAGTTCAGTTTACTGATTAAACCATTTGCATAATGGTCACCCACTTTGGAAAAATAAAGGTAAAGAAGTCATAATAAAAAATCACCAAATTATAGAGCTCTTCAAAGAAAAAAAAACAATACAAATTCACTCTTCCATGGAAAGAGCTGTTTAAACAACTCTAACCACAAAAAAAAAAAAATGCAAAAAACAAAAAACCTAACAGCTGGCTTTTGTAAACTCTGATATGTAAACTATATTTAGAAACAGCTTGCCTTTTGCATGCAAATATTGTTACCTGCCAGGTATATAGTCTGTCAATCAATTAGTATTTATTAAGTACCTATTATTTGTCTAGTACTATGCCAGACATAACGGGGATATTAGAGAAATTAAAACATGGTCCCTGCCGTCTAGATCTC